>NC_053496.1:171575682-171875682 GCF_905171775.1 Rana temporaria
GCTTAAATGTTGCTAAGATACGACCGGCGTAAGTCTCCTACGCCGTCGTATCTTAGCTGCATATTTACGCTGGCCGCTAGAGGGCGTGGACGCCGATTTACGCCTAGAATATGTAAATCAGCTAGATACGCCTATTCACGAACGTACGCTCGACCGTCGCAGTAAAGATACGCCGTTTACGTAAGGCATTTTTCAGGCGTCAAGATAAACCACCAAAAAGATGGCGCAGCCAATGTTAAGTATGGACCAGCGTCGTATTTTTCACGTTTTACGTCGTTTGCGTAAGTCGATTCAGAATAGGGCTGGGCGTAGGTTTACGTTCACGTCGAAAGCATTGACTATTTGCGACGTGATTTGGAGCATGCGCACTGGGAATACTTCCACTGATGGACACTGGGTGGCACTGATGGACACTGAGGGGTGGCACTGATGGCATTGCTGGGCATCATTTCAGCCAGTGCCCATGTTGCCAGTCAGTGCCCATTTGTGGCACTGATTGGCATCGATTGTGTTTTTTTTTGCTCTATTGAGCACCGGGGGTTCAGTGTTCAGTGTTGGCATCCGAGGGGGGGCTGCGCTGATAAACAATCAGCGCGAACCCCCCCCTGTCAGGAGAGCCGCCGATCGGCTCTCCTCTACTCGCGTCTGTCAAACGCGAGTGAGGAAGAGCCATCAACGGCTCTTCCTGTTTACATCGTGATCAGCCGTGATTGGACACGGCTGATCACATGGTAAAGAGTCTCCTTACCGAGATCGGAGATGCAGGGTGTCAAACTGCCCCCCCCCCCCCGCATCACCGATCGCCGCGCTGCGGCCCCCACGGGCGCGCGCGCCGGCATGAAATCCTGCAGGACGTCAATAGACGTCCAGTCAGGATTTCACAACCGCTTCCCGGGCGTCGATTGTCTATTGACCGGGCGGGAAGTGGTTGAAGGAGACGTACCTGTACGTGATTGTGCCATTCCGCCGACGTATATCGCCGTTAGGCGGTCCTTAAGTGGTTAAGTCTTCTTGGTGTATCGAACCAGATTCCCACCCTACAGGTGAAGTGACCCGCCAACCCTCTTGATTCCACTCATCAAAATGATTCCCTACACCCCATTTTGGAGATCCTAAATTAAATTTCCAATATACTGCACTTAGTTGGCGCCCTCTGCTGTTTGCCCCACCGGCGCATGTACTAACCTTCCTTTCAATACGCCACTGCTTCTTTCAAGTGCCCGGAGGGAAATCGGTGGGGGGAAATCCAGGAGGCGCTGGGACTTTGATATGAGTTTATATGAAGTAGTGAGAGGGCAAAAACATTTGAAGAGCTCACTGGCTCAAGCACGTACCCCAGCAGGTTACCAGAAACAACAAAAAAAACAACAACGTGCATACATGGAAGGAGCACCAGACCCGAAGATAAGAGTCCAATTTCATTTATTGGTATTGTGGTCGAAAGAACCCAACGCGTTTCGTCAGGTGGTTCCCGTCCGGGAACAGACACTAACACGTGTGGAGCCAATAGAGACCATAGATAGCCCTGTGTGTTCTCCTATCAGAGCTCAGACAAGGCTTCTTCTCTTCCCCAAGCTTGGTACTAAGGGCCACTTCACACCACATGCAGTCCAGTGCGGGTTTTTTTTTCTGCGTCAAAAAAGCATGAAAAGTAGGTTATATAGTTTTCAATGGCAAAGTTCACACCAGGGCTTGCAGTTCCAGGAAAAAAAGTAGAAGATGCTGCATTTTACCTGCACTGGACCGTACTGGAAGGCTGTAAGGGCCCGTTCACACCATAGAAACGCAATCCGGTTCCGTTCCAGGCGCTTTTTTGCAGCGCGCTTTTTGATGCGCTCCAGTGCGTTTTTGGTACGTTTTTGATGCAGTCCAGTGCTTTTTTTTTCACCCCACTTTTTTCTTAACCTTATGAAAATTGTGTTCCAATGTGTTTTTGGTGCATTAAGGTGCGTTCCAGTGTGTCTTTGGTGCGTTCCAGTGTGTTTTTGGTGCATTAAGGTGCGTTTTTGGTGCGTTCCATTATTTTTTTTTTGGTGCGTTCCAGTGCGTTTTTGGTGCATTAAGGTGCGTTCCATTTTTTTTTTTTTTTTTGGTGCGTTCCAGTGTGTTTTTGGTGCGTTCCAGTGTGTTTTTGGTGCGTTCCAGTGTGTTTTTGGTGCGTTCCAGTGCGTTTTTGATGCGTTTTACAGCGTTCCAGTGCAGGTAAAATGCAGCATGTTCTTTTTTTTTTTTTTCAAACTGGAACTGAAAGCAATGGCCCGGATTCAGAGAGCAATTGCTTACCTGCGCCGGCGTAACGAATGCTCCTGATTCAGGAACCTCGTTACGCCGACTGCAGCCTAAAATCTGCGTGGCATAAGGCTCTTATGCCCGCATATCTTAGGCTGCATTCTTGCGATGGCCGCTAGGTGGCGTTCCCGTTGTGCTCAGCGTATAGTATGCAAATTGCATACTAACGCCGATTCACAATGTTACGCGAGCCCTGCGTACGCAGTTTACGTCGTTTGCGTACGGCGGTTTTCGCGTAAGGCTGCCCCTGCTATTAGCAGGGGCAGCCAATGTTACGTATTCCCGTCGTTCACGCGTCACGAAATTTGAACTTTACGTAGTTTGCGTAAGTGATTCGTGAATGGCACTGGACGCCATTCACGTTCACTTTGAAGCAAATAACGTCCTTGCGACATCATTTGCCGCAATGCACGTCGGGAAAGTTTCCCGACGGAGCATGCGCTCTACGATCGGCGCGGGAACGCGCCTAATTTAAATGATTCCCGCCCCCTACGGGATCATTTAAATTGCGCGCGCTTACGCCGGGCAATTTTAAAGAGCGCACGTGCAATTTACGGAGCTACTGCTCCGTGAATCGCGGGTAGCGCAGTAAATTTGCGGGGGCGCAGGGTAAAAACGGTGCCCTGCGCCTACGTAAAAAATGTGTAATTGTTACTGAATCTACCCCACTGGTGTGAACTTTGCCATTGAAAACCATATAACCTACTTTCCATGCGTTTTTGACGCAGAAAAAAAACCGCACTGGACTGCATGTGGTGTGAACTGGCCCTTAAATGCATCAGAAACGCACCGGAACTCGCCTAAATGCACCAAAAACGTGCTGGAACACACTTGTCCTTATCTAAGGTTAAAAAAAAAAGAAGAAAGAGGGATGGAAAAAAAAAAGCACTGGACTGCATTATAAAAGCGTCAAAAACGCACCTGGAACGCATCCGGATTGCATTTCTATGGTGTGATCTGGCCCTAAATGCATCAAAAATGCACCGGAACACACTTTTCCTTATCTAAGGTTAATATATATATATAAAAAAAAAGGGATGGGAAAAAAAAGCACTGGACTGCATCAAAAACGCACTGGAAAGCGTCAAACTGCATGCAAAAAAAGCACCTGGAACGCAAAAAAACGCGTTTCTATGGTGTGAACTGGCCCTTAATGCAAAATCATATGAGTGGCCTCCCTGGTCCTTTTTAAGGGCCAGTTCACACCATAGAAACGCAATCCGGATGCGTTCCAGGTGCGTTTTCGGTACGTCTTTGATGCAGTCTAGTGCTTTTTTTATTTTTTCACCCCTCTTTTACATTAACCTTAGATGAGTACAAGTGCGTTTTTGGTGCATTTAGGTGTGTTCCAGTGCGTTTTTGATGCGTTTTACAGCGTTCCGGTGCGTTTTTGGTGCATTTAGGTGCGTTCTAGTGCATTTCTGATGCATTTTACAGCAACCAGTGCGTTTTTGATGCGTTCTTTGTGCGTTTTACAGCGTTCCAGTGCGTTTTTGGTGCATTTAGGTGCGTTCCAGTGCATTTTCGATGCGTTTTACAGCGTTCCAGTGTGTTTTTGGTGCGTTCCAGTGCATTTTACAGCGTTCCAGTGCGGTTTTGATGCATTTTACAGCGTTCCAGTGCGGTTTTGATGCATTTTACAGCGTTCCAGTGTGTTTTTGGTGCATTAAGGTGCGTTTTCGATGCATTTTACAGCATTTCAGTGTGTTTTTGGTGCGTTCCAGTGCGTTTTACAGCGTTCCAGTGCAGGTAAAATGCAGCATGTTCTACTTTTTTTTTCTTGAACTGGAACGGCAAGCACTGGTCCGAACTATGCCATTGAAAACCATTTAACCTACTTTCCGTGCGTTTTTGATGCAGAAAAAAAAAACGCGCTGGACTGCATGTGGTGTGAGCTGCCCCTAAATGTACCGGACCAAACGATTGGAATCGGCACCGATCCCTCGTCGGGGGAAAGGCGCACGTAGGAGACCTCGGAGAAGAATTTCACCACGGTAGCAAAACCATCCACTGTAACCGGGGTAACGGTTCACCCGTTCAGGTGGTATAATAGTATGAACATAGACGGGAACTATGTGTAGATGTAGTAAAAATCACCAAATAAAACTTATTTCACATAATTTCTTCTTTGTTTCTTTTTATTACACGATCACCTCCAGTTATCGTCCCGTCCCGGTGCCAGGATCTCCTCTAGGGCACTTCTGCTGCCCCCCTATGGAGTGCGTTTTTAACCCGCTTGCCGACCCGCCTCAGTACATCCGGAAAGTCTTTACAGCGCTTCACTTTTTCCACATTTTGTTATGTTACAGCCGAGAGGCGGCTCTTTAATTAAGGTGGTTGCCTAAGGCCTCGGACTCACAGGGGCTTCGCGGCCGCCTAACTTACCCAATGCACTACCCCAGTTTTGAGGGACAGGGGACCTTAACGCTGCTGTGCTCAGGCAGCGTTAAGAGCCCTGACTCAGGAGCGGGGCCTCCAGCATCCCTAACAACCAGTGAATATCGGTGACACCACCCCTTGTGACGTCAATGACCCAGCATGCCCTCTGTCAATGATGTCACAAGGGGGCGGGTTGACCAGGTGACATCACCGGGAGACCCCCGGAGAGCAGAGAAGTCGGAAGAAGACCCCCGGAGCTGACTAATAAAATATTTTAAAAACCTGTGTAGTGTGTTTATTTATTTTTTACACTTTTCCTCCCGGTGAATGGGTAGGGGTACGATGTACCCCATGCTCATTCACCTAAGGTGGGGGGCCGGTATCTGGGGGCTCCAAGATTCCGATAAGCCGCCCGCAGACCCCGACAACCAACGGCCAGGGTTGTCGGGAAGAGGCCCTGTCCTCATCAACATGGGGGCAGGGTGCTTTGGGGTGGGGGGGTGCCGCAGGGCGCCCCCCTGCCCCAGAGCACCTACCTCCCCATGTTCAGGGCATGCGGCCTGGCACGGTTAAGGAGGGGGGGGGGGCGCTCGCCAGTCCCCACCCCCTTTCCTGACCGGCCGGGCTGCTGCTAGGATACGGGTCTGGTATGGATTTTGGGGGGGAGCCCCACGCCGTTTTTTCGGCGTAGGGGGGTTGCCCTTTAAATCCGTACCAGACCCATGGGCCTGGTATGCTCCTGGGGGGGAACCCATGCCGTTTTTTTTGTTAAAATTTGGCGTGGAGTTCCCCCCCAAGTTTCATATCAAATACAGTGCCTGATATTGGCAGGGATCCAAGTCGGATCACCACTCATTGAAAGTCGGACTTCAAGTCCAGGGCAAAGTCGGATGAATGTAGGATCAATGTAGGATCAATGTAGGATCAATGTAGGACCAATGTAGGATCAATGTAGGACCAATGTGGCAGAGCAAAGGGTGCAACATGGTGGATCGCTTTTCAAAATGGACCAGTCTTAGAGAAGTATTTTTTATCATGACCTGAAAAAATCCCCAGACAACAAGTTGAGTATTTTCATACAAATAAAATATATCAGCACTACACACACATATACTTAAAGTTTGACCAACGCGATCATCTTTCATATGCGTTGTTTTTCTTACATGTGGCCCCTTCCAATGAGGTGCCACCAAGCTCTTCTCCCCGGCTCTGGTCAAGACGTGGACCTTCCATCTTGGTGACTTCTCAGGTGTTGGACGAGGCTCTGCTTCTGCGTATAGCCTCTCCCACACTCGGTACAGTAAAAGGGTCTCTCTCCCGTATGAAGTCTCACATGGCGGACGAGCTTGGTTTTTTCGGCAAATCGCCGATCGCACTCCGGACACGGGTAAGGCTTGTCGCCGGTGTGGGTTCTCCGGTGCCGGACGAGATACGACTTATATGGAAAGCATTTCCCACAGTCCGGGCAGGGGTAGGGCCTCTCCCGCGTGTGAAAGACCTGATGTTGGACAAGCCTGGCCTTGCATGGAAACGTCTTTTCGCACTCGGTGCAAGCGTAGGACTGGTCGTCGGAGCGAGGCCTGGGCTGTTTTTGAAAAAGTTTCCCGCCCTTGGGCCCAGAAGATGGCTTTTCTTCCAGGTGGTCCTTCTCGTGTGCGGCGAGCATCGACTCGTCCGTGAAGCATTTCCCGCACTCTGAACAGGAGAAAGGCTTCTCGACGGTGTGGAGCCTCCAGTGGCGGAGGAGCTTGGATTTTTGGGCAAAGCACCGATCGCATTCCGGGCACGGGAAAGGCTTCTCGCCCGTGTGGCTTCGCAAGTGGATGACCAGATCGGTTTTCTGTACGAAGCGTTTCTCGCACTCGGGACAGGGGAAGGGCCTGTCCCCGGAGTGAAGCTTTTGATGGCGTACCAGCCGCGGTTTGTGGGAAAACCGCCGTCCGCACTCAGAGCACTGAAACGGTTTCTCCCCCGTGTGGATCCTCCGATGGACCGTCAGGTCCTTTTTGTCTCTGAAGCTGCGATCGCAGTCCTGGCAGGCGAACGGTTTTTCACCCGTGTGGAACCTCTCGTGACGGGTGAGTTGGGATTTCTGGGAAAAGCTTTGACCGCATTGCGAGCACTGGAAAGGCTTTTCTCCCGTGTGGACCCTCTGGTGCACCAGAAGGTCGGCCTTCTGTATGAAGCTCCTCCCGCACTCTTGGCAGGCGAAGGGCTTCTCGGCCTGGTGCAAAAGCTGGTGATGCAGGAGGGTCGATTTGTACAAGAACTGTTTGCCGCATTCCTGGCACTGGAAAGGCTTGTTGGGAGTGTGAAGTTTCTTATGTCTGTTGAGGGCCACTTTGTTCGGGAAGCATTTATGGCATTCGGGGCACTGAAACGCTTCTTCACCCAAGTGGAGTTTCTCGTGGCGAACGCGCTCTGCATTCTGGGTGAAACATTTACCGCATTTGGAGCAAGGGAAAACCTGACCCATGCTGTGTATAAGATCCTCCGCAGAAGCTTCCTCCATGGGGGGATCAGTTGGTCTTCTCTCACAGCGACTTACTGGGTGGACATTTGGGTAGAGGAGGCCTTCTTCTGGGGCCTCTCGTCTGTTGTCCCGATATTCTGATTTATAATAAAGATCTTCTTCTGAAGTTCTCCTCATGTAGTGTCCATCTGCCAGGGAGTAAAATAAATGTTAATAAATGTGAAGTGCACAAAAAAAAGTTTTAACCACTTAGAGCCGGTTCACACAGGGGCGGCACGACTTGCCGAGCGACTCGGCAAGGCGATCTGCACGCGACTTCAGAGGCGACTTGCAAAATGACTTCTGTATTGAAGTCAATGCAAGTCGCCCTGAAGTCGTCCCAAAGTCGTACAGGGACCTTTTTCCAAGTCGGAGCGTTGAATATGTAAATGAGCAAGATACGCCGATTCACAAACGTACGTACGCCCGTCGCAGTAAGATACGACGTTTACGTAAGACATACGCCGGCGTAAAGATAAACCACCAAAAAGATGGCGCAGCCCATGCAAGGTATGGACGACGGAACAGCCGTCGTATTTTACGTTGTTTGCGTAAGCGTACGTGAATGGGGCTGGGCGTAGGTTACGTTCACGTCGAAAGCATTGAGCCGTTGTCGTGACGTAGGGAGTTTTTGCGACGTGATTCTGAGCATGCGCGCGAACGGCCCTCATTTACATGGGGTCACGGGTAATTTAAATGTAGCCCGCCCACTACATGCCTACTTTGAATTAGGCGGGGTTAGCTGGCACCACAGTTGGCATCGTTATTCACAAAATGTCTCTCAGAGGGGAAATTGCCAGATTCTATGTATCACGCCCATCTAACCTTGATTTACAAACCTCAGAAAGACCCCACTTCCTGTGCTTCCTACAGGCCCATTGCGCTGCTAAACAATGACTTTAAAATTTTGACCAAACTCCTCGCTATTAGATTGTACCCCATGCTCCCCTCGGTGGTTGACTCTGATCAAACAGGTTTCATGCCCCGTAGAGCCACAGATGTCAACCTTCGCAGACTCTTCACAAACATCCATGCCCAGCACATTAATGAGGGATCCCGCGCTGTTGCCTCCTTAGACATCGAGAAGGCATTTGACACAGTTGAGTGGCCCTTCCTATGGGAGACATTGCGTAGAATGGGCTTCCCTCTGCTCTTCATTAAATGGCTTCAGGTGATTTACAAATGTCCCACCTCCGCTGTGCGCCTGGGGGGCCAGTTGTCCGGCCCCTTCAGGCTATCCAGGGGAACGAGACAGGGTTGCCCTCTCTCCCCAGCACTATTCGCCCTTGCAGTGGAGCCGGTGGCGGAGGCGCTACGCACATCCCCGCACATCAAGGGTCTGCGCATAGGGCTGCTGGAGGAGAGGGTGGCACTATACGCTGACGACATGCTCCTTTTCCTCGGCGACGCGGGTCCATCGTTACAGGGTGCGCTGACGGTACTAAACACCTTTGCCGGGGTCACGGGACTAAAGGTCAACTGGTCCAAATCGTTGCTATTCCCAATTGACCAAGCAGCAAGGATGACATCCCCTTCTGACACTCCCCTCCAGTGGGTAGACACGTTCAAATACCTAGGTGTAATTATCTCCTCTCAAGCAACAGACTTCATTTCTCTCAACTTAGACCCAGTATTGCTGGATATAAAAGTCAGACTTAAATCGTGGAGTAATTTACCGCTGTCCTTATGGGGCCGAATTAACCTCATTAAAATGAAGATCGTTCCCAGACTCACTTACCTTTTCTGTCATTCCCCGCAGTGGATTCCAAAATCCTTCTTTAAAAGGCTTAATCAGATTTTTTCTTCCTTCCTCTGGGGCCCCTCCCCGCCGAGATATAAACTAAGCACCTTGATGAGACCGCAGACACAAGGGGGTATGGCGTTCCCCGATTGTTATAAATACTACCTTGCCGCACAACTGGTGACGGCGGCGTGGTGGCTAGATCCAGATGCCTCAAATTCAGCTATAGCCCTGGAGGCGGCAGTGGTGGGCTCATTGGAGGCACTCAAATTACTGATCTATAGGGGACCTCGTGCCCCTTACCCCCTGACCCCCTCCATGTGCACCACCATACGCGCATGGCGAGCGGGGTTGGCGGTGGAGAAGTACAGATCTAATGAAATCTCACCGAACGCTCCGCTTTGGCTGAATCCGACTACACCTCATTTATACAAAATGCTAGATCCATATGTATGGACCAAATATGGCATTAAACTTATATCTCATATAACGGAGAACAATACCCTGATCCCCTTGTCCCGACTCTCACAGACTTATAATATACCAAATCATTATGTCTTTCGGTACCTACAGCTGTCGCATGCGTTTAATGCCCAATTCCCACATTCCTCCTGCATGGTGGTTCAGTCAGGGTTGGAGAAGACACTTCGTTCCAGATGTGCTGAAAAACCAACATCTCGGCTGTATGAACATTTGATATTTGTGTCTCTCCCTCCCATGGATAAGCTCTGGTCCTGTTGGCAAAGAGATATCCCTACGCTGGACAACGATGATTGGGATGATGTTTGGGATTTCCCCTTTAGCTCCCTAGTTTCATTGCGAGACAGGCTTGTACAGTTTAAAATCGTGCACAGAGCTTACATTACACCTCATAGGCTTCATAAAATGAACCCTGAGCTTCCCGCAGAATGCTGGAGGTGTGGTGTCTCCCCGGGAGACTTTACACATATTTTCTGGACTTGCCCTAAGATCCAGCAGTATTGGACTGAGGTGCTGGATCTGATTGGCCTGGTCGCCCTGATTACAGTGCCAATAACGATGGAGGTGTGCCTTTTGGGCCTGATAGAGACGCTGGTGCCGACTGTTGCGGGGAGGACTTTGATTGGGTTATTACTCTTTTATGCCCGGAAAAATATAGCTATGAATTGGAAGAAACCCACGATGCCTTCTCTGGCTCAATGGAAGCGTCTCGTAAACGAGAGCCTTCCCCTGTATAAAGACACATATGAAAGTAGAGGGTGTCCCTTGAAATACGGAAAAATCTGGCGTACGTGGTTGGCGGAACCTACAACGGCTTGATTGCCAGGTGAAGAAGTTACGGAGTAGTTCGTAGGTACTCTGCCGAGGCGGGGTAGGGGAGGATTATGGGCCTGATCGGGGAATAGCTGTTTCTGGTGTTGGAGGAGATGTCTGGCATACTCGATATCAAACTGTGGCTCAAATGCACATGTACATGTCATGAGTTGTTCATATTACATACTATAAATACGGAGACTTGTTAAGCACTATCTGACATGCTGTCTATATACCAGTCGATGTGAATTTTTTTTTTTTTTTTTTCTTTTTAATGTTTGTTTGATTTGGTGTTGTTTATTGTTCGAAAATGCAATAAAAAAAGATTTATCAGAATTAGGCGGGGTTACGCCGGGCCATTTGCGATACGCCGACGTAACTTAGGGAGCAAGTGCTTTGTGAATACAGTACTTGCCTCACTATGTTACGTTGGCGTAGCGCAAATGGGATGCGCTACGCCGGCATAAAGATACGCCGCCATACGTGAATCTGGCTATGTATATTTATTTTCTAACACCCTAGAGAATAAAATGGCGGTCTGCACGTATATTTATTGCTTACCTGCGCTGATTTCTGTTGGGATTTCCTCCTCCTTCACCATCACAGGTGTGATCTCCCCATCTTCTTCTTCCTCTTTCATCTCAACTTTGATATTGATCAAGTTTTCTTCCTGCGTGGTGGAAAGGACATTTCTTAACTTAACATTCAAAAAAGAAGAATCAGATTATAAGATCCAAAAGCCTTCCCTCCAGATCATACAGTGCACTTCACTGGAGACCCTCAGTGCCACCTACCTGATGATGGTGAGGGATGGTGTGACCTTCCTGTGTGGAATCCCGGGAATACAGAGGACGGGGACATCTCTCTGGTGGGTTCCCATTACTGGATCCATCTGTAGGAAACACACACACTGACTGAATACATTGTTTCTATGTGTTTATCAGATGATGGGGGATCTAGCTGGACCCTCCGTACTGCTCTCTCCTTTACAATAATGTGCACCACCCTACAGTTTGAGCCCCACTGTTAGCTGGGAATACAGAGGACTGGATCCATCTGTAGGAAACACACACACTGACTGAATAGATTGGCCCAGATTCACAAAGCACTTACGCCGACGTATAACAAGTTACGCCGACGTAAGTGCAAATGTGCGCCGTCGTATCTGTGCGCCGGACCCACAAACAGATATGCGCCTAAAACCAGGCTACACCCCGCCGATGTAGCTTGCTTACGCCGGCGTAGGGTGGGCTCACATTTAGGTTGGGCGCATGGTGCCGCTCCCATTGATTAGCCATTCAAACATGCAAATGAGGGAAATACGGCGATTCACGAACCTGCGTGCGCCCGACGCAGGCCACGAGAGGTGCGCGTAAGTTGTACGTCCGGCGTAAAGTTATTCCCCATAAAGGAGGTGCAACCCGGCAGCAGACATGCAAAGGTCTGCACCAGGGAACACAAGCCGGCGTATTTTACGTTGGACGCGTGTCTGGCTGGGCGTAGGTTACGTTCACGCCGTACGCAGTGATCCGGCGTAGTTTAGGCAGTTGTTCCGACGTGGTTGTGAGCAGGCGCAGGGGGATGTGTCCATGTCACGGCGCATGCGCAGTTCGTGATACGTATCTGTCTGGCGCTCGGCCCATCATTTGCATGGGTCACGCCCACTTCCACCTACGTCGGCGTACGCCCTTGAATCCCACGCCATGCTGGCGCAGCGTTGGGAGCACTGGCTTGCTGAATGCATTGCTTGCCTCTCTGCGCTGCGTTGGCGTAGCGTACATTGGTTACTCTACAGCGGCGTAATGTGAGCCTTGCTCTCTGTGCCATTGTTTCTATGTGTTTATCAGAGGATAGGGGATCTAGGTGGATCTTTAATATTCTGCTCTCCTTTACAAGAAATTAAAGTTTCCTCTTACCTGGTGAAGTGAGGGGCGGCCGGTTCTCTATCATGGCGCCCGTCTGTTCCTCCAAATTCTTCCATTCCTGTGTGCAAAATAGACAGTGACATCCTGACACCTTATAGGAACCTGACACACACAATGATACCGTCACCATCCAGTCACACCCCTTGTCTGTTACTGGATAATGTCCCAGAATTCCCGTCACCGCTCACCTCTCCTGTCAGCAGCTTAGTGATCAAGTTAATAACTTCTAGAATCTTCTTGTTATTCACAAGTAATATGGATGGAGATGGTGGCTCCATAGTTTGGTTCTGGCTCTGGCTCCTTTTTCCTGACACAGAAAGATGGTTGTTCTGTGACATGTACTCATCAGATGTCTCCCTCACCAGTCTGTAGACCTTTTTTGAAAACAGATAAGAGTGATGTCATGTGACCTCCCAGAATCCTCCTCACCTCTCCATTCAGGTCTGTGTTTTATTAATAAAGATAAGAGTGATGTCATGTGACCTCCCAGAATCCTCCTCACCCCTCCAGTCAGCTCTGTGTTTTATTAATAGAGATAAGAGTGATGTCATGTGACCTCCCAGAATCCTCACCTCTCCGGTCAGGTCTGTGTTTTACTAATAGAGATAAGAGTGATGTCATGTGACCTCCCAGAATCCTCCTCACCTCTCCGGTGAGATCTGTGTTTTAATAGAGATGAGAATGATGTCATGTGACCTCCCAGAATCCTCCTCACCTCTCCGGTCAGGTCTGTGTTTTACTAATAGAGATAAGAGTGATGTCATGTGACCTCCCAGAATCCTCCTCACCTCTCCGGTCAGGTCTGTGTTTTACTAATAGAGATAAGAGTGATGTCATGTGACCTCCCAGAATCCTCCTCACCTCTACGGTCAGGTCTGTGTTTTATTAATAGAGATAAGAGTGATGTCATGTGACCTCCCAGAATCCTCCTCACCTCTCCTGTCAGCAGGTAGATGATCTCCAGAGTAAGGTTTATTATCTTCTCAGTCACGTGCCTCTGATCCTCATCCATCACGAGCACCATGAAGACTCCGTTTCCAAAGGACTCTACAAAATACATTTTCACATTGATACCATAGTTGGTCTCAAAGGCATCAATAGAGGAGTCCCTGACTAGGACCAAAGTTTGGAGCCTGAAGATATAAATGCTTGCAGCTTCAAAAGGGCAAACTCAACGCACAAATGCTTTTTGGGCAAAAGACAACTGTGGAACCCAGAATCCCTTGGAAAAGGTTAGGAAACCCTTGTTTCAGCTCCCCATGCACCTCTTATGTCTAAGTCACCCTGTGCCAAATCTTGGATTACTTAACATGGGACAGTAATATTTATCCACAATATCTCCCAGGATATATGTAAAGCCTATTCTTGGTTTGTTTGATTCTGAACTCAACATGTTAGTTGAGAGAGCTGATCACATTGGCCTCTGTACAATGTAGGAGACGGGCTAAATCCTACTGGAGCTCCTGCTATTGTGTGAAGGTGTCCTGTGTTTATACTTATGATAATGTATAATCTACTCTGTGAAGCTCGGTGACAACAAGTCTGACCTGTAGTGAAATCCTGATTAATCATAACAGGAGGGCACGGAGTCACATCGGCTGCTTTAAGGGATTAGTTAATTAGCTCATGTTAATTTATGTTTCTGGTTACAGGTGTATTGTTAGAGTAATATGAGCAGGAGGTAGGAACCTCCTCTTTAACTGTATATAAGACTTGTATTTTGGTTCTAATAAACAGTCCATGTTCAGCAATCAAACGAGTATCATCTTGTTTGTAGTTGTCAGTGGTTGGAATATCTGATATCTATATTCAGACTGGGAGGAAGTGGTATATGACGAAAGCACTCAAGCGGAGTGTGGGACGTTTCGTTGCAAAAACTTTTCTAGGTATTTACAAACACCGATCAACGGACACCATCATGTTAAAACCTATCTCTCTGCTCCTCTGCTCAACCCCATCTCCCTCACAAATGTACTAACTGACCATAAGCATGGATGTTCCACCACTTCCTTAAACTCAATGGCCCGGATTCAGGTAGAATTGCCCATTATTTACGGAGGCGCAGGGCAACGTTTTTGCCCTGCGCCCCCGCAAATTTGCTCCGCTGCCCTTGATTCACGGAGCAGAAGCTCCGTGAATTGCGCGGGCGCGCCGGCAAAATGCCCGGCGCTAGAGCACGCAATTTAAATGATCCCGTAGGGGGCGGGAATCATTTAAATTAGGCGCGTTCCCGCGGCGATCGTAGCGCGCATGCTCCGTCGGGAAACTTTCCCGACGTGCATTGCGGCAAATGACGTCGCAAGGACGTCATTTGCTTCAAAGTGAACGTGAATGGCGTCCAGCGCCATTCACGATTCACTTACGCAAAGTACGTAAAATTCGAATTTCGCGACGCGGGAACAACGGGTATACGTAACATGGGCTGCCCCTGCGCGAAAACCGCCGTACGTAAACAACGTAAATTGCGTACGCAGGGCTCGCGCAACGTTGTGAATCGGTGTTAGTATGCAATTTGCATACTATACACTGAGCACAACGTGAACGCCACCTAGCGTCCACCGCAAGAATGCAGCCTAAGATATGCGGGCATAAGAGCCTTATGCCGCGCAGATTTTAGGCTGCAGTCGGCGCAACGAGGTTCCTGAATCAGGAGCACTCGTTACGCCGGGGCAAGTAAGCATTTGCGCTGTGTAACCTATGGTTACACAGGCGCAATTGCTTCTTGAATCCGGCCCAATATTTCCAAACTTTCTAAAGCTGAGCTCATAATTTTGCCTCCTCCCTGATTTCTCCATCAACATCAATAGCACAACTATTAGTCCCTCTGTCCCACACTTTCAAAGGTGCTAGGTATAGTCCTGGACTTTTACCTATACTGTCCAACTGCAACTCCCTCCTCGCTGGCCTACGTCTACACAGGCTATCCCCTCTGTAGTCTATTATGAATTCTGATGACAGACTTTTCCACCTTACCAACCACGTGTCTGCCACCCTTCTCTGCCAATCCCTCCATTGGATTCTGTTTGCCCAACTTATAAAACTCAAAATACAAACAACAACATACAAAGCCATCCACAACTCTTCCTTCAGCTATATCACTATCCGTGTCTCAAAATATCTATCAAATTGTCCTCTGCATTCCTCCCAAGACCTTCTGCTCTCTAGCTCCCTCATCACCTTCTCCCAAGCTTGCCTCCAGGACTTCTTTAGTGACTCTCTTGTCCTCTGGAGCTCTTTAGCAAACCAAATTTCTGCCCCAAGCTACGTCTCTAACCTCATCTCAAAACATCACCCAAACTCTCCTCTCAAGACTTTCTCCGCTGTAGCTCCCTCATTACCTCCTCTGAAGCTCACCTCTAGGACTTGTCTAGAGTCTCTACATCCTCTGGGATAGTCTAACCCAGTGATGGCGAACCTTGGCACCCCAGATGTTTTGGAACTACATTTCCCATGATGCTCAACTACACTGCAGAGTACATGAGCATCATGGGAAATGTAGTTCCAAAACATCTGGGGTGCCAAGGTTCACCATCACTGGTCTAACCCATCCACAATTCTGTCCCGGGCTACTTCATCGACCTCACCTCAAAATAGGACCAAAACCATCATCTCTGCTCCTTCCCAAGACCTCCCCCTCTCTATATCCCTTATCACCTCCTCTCATTTCCAGGACTTCTACAGAGCCTCTCCCATACTCTGGAACTCCTTGCCCCTACTCTTTTCACCTTAGACGATCCCCAAAAACTCATCTCTTCAGAAGGACCTATTCTGCCTCCACCCAATAAATTGAACTTCTACAGAAGAATCATCGGCTCATCCCTCACAGTCATCCATCCATCCCCGAGAGGACTTGGAACCTTCCCAGGCTATTCGGAATTTCTAAAATCACCTACCTAAGCATATATGTGGCTGATTTTCATTAAGCACTGGGGCTTGGAGGTTTATAAGTTGTTCTGTCTATCTCCTGGCTGTTGCGGAACTACAAGTCCTACGGGGCAATGCAAGGATAGCAGTTACAAGCATGACTCCCACAGGCATGATGGGACTTGTAGTTCCACAACAGCTGGAGGGCGGCCAGTTTGACACCCCCGACGTATTGGGTCAGAAAGCCCGAAAACGATCTGACCTGCTTTATCGGCCGAATTGAAAATCTGTCCACCTGCCTCTGACAGCAAACCCCAGTGGAAAAGGTCAGCTTTTAAAGTTTTAACATAGCAATCATATAAAAGAAGTGCATTACCTCTTCCAGGATTGGCAGAGAACAAAGCCAGCACATCAGTCCTTTAAATAAAAATATATCTATGACTGGCTGCATCAGAGGAGGGGGGGTACTGGAGGTGCAGGGGATTCTGGGAAGGATAGACCAAGAAGGCAATGTTAGGGAACTCTGGGAGCTGTAGTCCTGCATCCAGGTAAAACAGCATCCTTTGACAACTACCACTCGGACTACAACAAAATGGCTGCCGTGGTCGTATAGCCTACTAATAATATGAATACTCTTATAATTTTACGCATATACCGTTCTAACAAAGTAACACATCTTATGTCAGAATATCTACTTGAATATGTGCTCTAATTTCTTAAAATGTTGTGGACTACAAAAAAATGGCCGCAGCGCTGAGTTACCTCCGCTATTGTTGCTATTGGGTGAAACGCAAAGAGAGGAAGTAGCGTGCGGGGACGTGGAACGCACAACTAGGAAGTAGCATGTGGTGTCTTCCTGTTTAGGTGGAACGCACAACAAGGAAGTAGCCTGCGGTATATTTCAGCCAGGTGGAACGCACAACCAGGAAGTGGTGTGAGGATAAAGGAGACACTGAAGTTACTGGCACTGCACTTTTTAGAGTGGGGACATATTACAATTTTTAGGGCATAGCCGAGTTTACTAATGAATTATAATATTGTTATATTCCAATTTTATTAAAAAATACTGTTACCTAAGAAGACATTACTCTTAAAGGAGAAGCATACCCAGCTAGACAGTTTAAATGATTGCTGTGCTTACCTTGAAGTATTTTTAGGTCATTGCTGTTCCATATTTCCTTCATTTATATTGCATAAAGAGAATTCTAGAGCTGATCTCTAGTGGACCGCACACCCACAATACCTGAATCTGTGGGAGCCCGGCGCTGGACACTCCTTCCTCAGCGCACTCTCTCTCCCGACTACTTCGCCTGTCACACCGACAGAAGCTTTGTAGTGCAGTGGGCGAAGCCTGATGCAGAACTGAGAGATAAGCTCCTCATAAGGTTTTCCTTGCTGCTGATTCGTAGCGCACAGCAGTGGGCGGACCCATAGCAGCTATCCAGTCCAATAGCGTCTTCCAAATCCACCCACTCCCACTGCCATCCACTGTCAATTGAAAATAAGGTTGGCCATCAAATGGACCTCTCAGATTCTGAAAGGTCCCTCGGGGTAAGTCCAGAAGAAATAGCGGCAAACCACGGCAGCTTTTTGTGTCTTTTTAGATGGACTTCCTCTTGAAGATTACTAAATAAATGGTCTATCAGGACCAATCATGGTTTGCCGCTATTTCTCCTGGATTCATCCCGAAGGACTTTTCCAAACCAGCCAAAAAATGACTAACACAGGATCTGAGAGGTCCATTTGATGGCCAAACTTATTTTCGATTGACAGTGGATGGAAGTGATTGGATAAATGGTCGATCAGAACCAACCATGGTTTGCCACTATTTCTTCTGGATTCATTGTGGGGCAGTGGCGAGCACCGATGTGTGGAGATCATTGAGCTGTCTAAATCTAACCTGAAGCAGTGTTTTCCTCTGCCATTGATATCATTCCTTGGGGGTAAACCGATTTGCGGGGAAAAGGGGATCCAGTGGCTTTTTTTTGTAAACAGAACAACCTCCGCTATTTAACCTTTCTTTTTATGAGTATAGTTGTCCACCTCAGTTTAAACCTTCTGCCCAATACCACCTAAGCTGTAGAGCATACCGTTTCCTATCTACCTTTTTTATACCCTCTAAAAAAACATGTCAAACACAAGGCCCACGGGTCAAATCCAGCTTGACAGGACATGTCATGTGGTCCTTGCACCTCTCCTACAGCTGCTGACCCCCCTCGTCTCCATGCAGACATGGAGAGGCTTGTCTCTGCCCTCCTCCCTCATCTCAGTAGACGGCTTGTCTCTGACCCCCATCAATATATGTAGACTTAATTCTACTAGCACACAAGGATGGAAGCAAATAACCCTTCATTATATGTGCACTTAATTCTTCTAGCACACAAGGATGAAAGCAAATAACCCTTCATTATATGTGGACTTAATTCTTCTAGCACACAGGGATGGAAGCAAATAACCCTTCATTATATGTGCACTTAATTCTTCTAGCACACAGGGATGGAAGCAAATAACCCTTCATTATATGTGCACTTAATTCTTCTAGCACACAAGGATGGAAGCAAATAACACTTCATTATATGTGCACTTAATTCTTCTAGCACACAGGGATGGAAGCAAATAACCCTTCATTATATGTGCACTTAATTCTTCTAGCACACAGGGATGGAAGCAAATAACCCTTCATTATATGTGCACTTAAAAGGGAGTTCTAGCATTTTTTAAGTTTATTAAAAGTCAGCAGCTACAAAAAGTGAAGCTGCTGGCTTTTAATAAACAGACACTTACCTGTTTCAATGTCCAGCGACGCAGCCTCCCGGAGCTTCGCTCGTCTCCCGCCCTCTCCGCCAGAGCCTCCATTCTAACTGTGGGCAACCGGCCGTGACAGCTTTCGGCTTCACGGCCGGTCACTCACTGCGCATGCACGAGCTGCGCTGCGCTTCCTGAGTGGACAGGCGATCACCTGGGACCTGTCACGTGTCCCAGGTGATCGCCTACAGGGAGGGGCTGCCTAAGGCGATATTACGAGTCGCCTAAGTGGTCCCTGAGCGGAAGGAGGAAGTCCTACTGTGGGGGGCGAGGAGTGGTTTAAGCGGAAGTTCCACTTTTGGGTGGAACTCTGCTTTAATTCTTCTAGCACACAAGGATGGAAGCAAATAATACTTCATTATATGTGGACTTAATTCTTCTAGCACACAAGGATGGAAGCACATAACCCTACATTATATGTGGATCAAATTATTTTAGCACACAGGATGGAAGAAAATAACCCTTCATTATATGTGCACTTAATTCTTCTAGCACACAAGGATAGAAGCAAACAACCCTTTATTATATGTGGACTTAAAGTGGTTGTACACCCTCTACGGTTTAAGAGATATTCGCCATAGAAGCCGGCACCGACTTAATCGGCACATGTGCACTAGAGAAAGGGCACGAACCGTGCCGTTTCTATAGTGCCCGTGCCGTGACCGTCGGCTCCCGCGCACATGTGCGGGAGTGACACCACGTGAATCTGGCCAATAGCAGAGCTGGAGTCCACGGCGGAGGGGTTGAAGTTGGAGAGAGAGGGGACATTGCGGGCTTCTTCTGCAGGTAAGTGGCACATAATGGGCTACTATGCGATGCATAATAGTCCATTATGCTTTTACTTTTAGGGAATAAAGAGGAAGTAAAACCCCATCAGGGTTTACTTCCTCTTTAATTCTTCTAGCACACAAGGATGGAAGCAAATAACCCTTCATTATATGTACATTTAATTCTTCTAGCACACAAGGATGGAATAAATAACCCTTCATTATATGTGGACTTAATTCTTCTAGCACACAAGGATGAAAGCAAATAACCCTTCATTGTATGTGGACGCAAGTCTTTTAGAATACAAGGATGGAAGCAAATAACCCCTCATTGTATGTGGACTTAAAGCGGAGGTTCACACAAAAAGTGTACCTCCGCTTTTTGGATCCCTCCCCCCTCAGGTGTCACATTTGGCACCTTTCAGGGGGAAGGGGGGTGCAGATACCTGTCTGAGACAGGTATTTGCACCACTTCCGGGTTCTGATCCCTGCGGGGAATCCAGCCTGTCATGTCACCCCCCGCTGTCTTCTGGGAAACACTGTTCCCAGGAGAGAGCGGGGACCAGTGACGGCGCGCCACGATCCTCGCACATGCGCAGTAGAGAATCGGGCAGTGAAGCCGCAAGGCTTCACTGCCTGATTCCCTCACCGAGGATGGCGGCTGAAGGAGCCGAGGACCGAGCGATTGATCAGCCTCGGCTGTTGACATCGTGGGCGCGCTGGACAGGTAAGTGTCCATTTTTTAAAAGTCAGCAGCTGCCGTATTTGTAGCTGCTGGCTTTAAAAAAAAAATCGGCGGAACCTCCGCTTTAATTCTTCTAGCACACAAGGATGGAAGCAAATAACCCTTCATTGTATGTGGAGGAGGTATGCGTGTGATCACGTCCAGGAGCACCTTCAGAGAAGAAGCTTCATGGTAACAGTTGTATGGATAGAGGGAGCATATAGAAGCATCGGACTAAGGTAGGTATTATTCCTTATCTCTGTACCCTGAGACTTAATAAGCATTTAACTCTTGCGGTGTGTGTGTTTAGGGGGACAGAACATAAATAAAGTCTTCCTCCATAACAGTTTTTTTATTAAATAAGAAGAAATACAGTAATTGTGTACGTTTTTAATTAAATACTCAGATGTGTCATACACAGCATTATTGATGCAACTACTCAGCAGAAACGACATGCTCACAAATAGGACACCTAAAATGTGATTTTTCTTCATCTTCTTCGGGATCAACAGTCTCTTTATATGTCTACTGTGATGGTTATTCTTTGACTTTAGCTAGTGATATGTGATTTGGCTCATCGCCCGTGCAAGTCTCTCACTTGATGAGCGAGGTCTCTAATAAGTGGGCTTTCTGGTGTATATGGAGGTGGGTGCTGCGGGAAAAGCATTTCCCACATTGGGAACAAGAAAAAGGTCGTTCTCCAGTGTGGGTCCTCTGGTGGCTGATCAGCACTGACTTCTGGTTGAAGGATCTCCCGCACTGCGAACAGGAAAAAGGCTTCTCCCCAGAATGAATTCTCTGGTGAACGGTGAGGTGCGTGCTGCGGGCAAAGCTCTTGCCGCACTCGCAGCACATGTAGGGCTTCTCCCCAGAATGAGTCCGCCGGTGTTTGCCCAGGGAAGTCTTCTGGGCGAAGCATTTACCGCATTCGGGACAAGGGAACGGTTTCTCTCCCGTGTGAACGCGCTGGTGTTTGACGAGCAGCGAATTCTGGTTGAAGCACTTCCCGCATTGGGGGCAGGAGAAAGGCTTCTCGCCCGTGTGAATGCGCTGGTGCCGGACGAAGGGGGACTTGCTGGTGAAATACTTGCTGCAGATGGGACAGGAATAGGGCTTCTCCCCCGTGTGGGATCTCTGATGGATGACGAGGAGCGACTTCTGCCCAAAGCCCTTCCCGCAGTCCTGGCACACAAAGGGCTTTTCTCCCGTGTGCGTACGGTGGTGTAGAATGAGGTTGGTGCTGCTGGTAAAGCTCTTCCCGCAAGTATAGCAGCTGTACGGCTTCTCCCCCGAGTGAGTCCTCACGTGTTTGATGAGCGACGACTGCTGGGCAAAACACTTGCCGCAGTCCCGGCACGAGTACGGTTTCTCCCCTGTGTGAACGCGCTGGTGCGTTATCAGAAGTGACTTCAGAGGGAAGGACTTTTTGCACTCGGGGCACGTGAAGGGCTTGGGCCTGGTGTGGATACGCTGATGTTTCACCAGCTGTGCTTTTTTGGCAAAACACTTCCCGCACTCCAAACAGATCAGAGAGTGAGGCCCTTTGTACACCAGCTGGTGTTTGAGGAGGTCGGAGCTGCTGCCGAAGCTTTTCTTGCACCCGTCACAGTTGAAGGCCTTTGTCTCCTGGGCTGAGGAGGAACTTTTAGCTCCTTCCCATACACTCCCTTCTTCACCATCAGCGGACCATGTCACCGTTTGTATATTGAGTTGTAAAGGATCCTCCTCATCTTCCGAAAACGATTCCTCTTTAATACAGATAGATAAATAGTCATCCTCATCAGACTCGTCCTTAATATGACCAAACAACTTAGGGCCCTCAGCCTCTGGGACCTTAACATTGCCGGGCAAGTCATTACCCGACAGGTCCTCTTCAGAGTCGGACTCCCTCTTGATTTTGACCATTGTGTAGTCTAATTCTTCGCTAAGGTCCCCATCTAAGGGGTTGTCTTGCTGCTTGACATCACTGGGTGCTTGCTGTTTCTGCTTGCCTTTGTCTACATCTGTTGGAAATAAAAATAAAAGGGTTAGAAATTAGAATCACACTATAGCCACTTGCCGACGGCAATACGGTTTGCAAGTAATTTACGACTGAAACGGCATTTTTTTTTTTCCAGCCAGTGATTGTCTTTCTCATGAAATTGGTCCGAGTGGCTAATTAGCCGCTGGATCGCTTTCATAAGCAGCGGTCATACCCCCCTCCATCTCCCTGCCGCTCGTTCTTACCAGCGAGCCCGGGAAACGATCTGACGGGTTCGCTTGCCTGCCCACAGAGGTGATCAGAGACCAGATCATCTCTGATCACCTCTATGATCATGGAGTACAGGTGCGACGTCATGATGTCACTTCCAGTCTAGAATGAAAGTAAACAATTACTGAATTTTTTTGAGCAAAAGTTCAAATTCTTTTTTTTTTTTTTGATGTTTTGCTTCTAAACACTTCCCGCCCGCCATATAGCAACGTGGTTCAGGTATTCTGACTGAACGTCATATGAAGTTCAGCAGGATAAGCCACTAGCGAGGAAGGGAGAAGACATCAAGGAGCGTGGAGGACACCGCCTCCGTGACCCGCTGCCCCACTGAGACAAGGTAAGAGCCGGGTGGGCAATGCACACTGGCAGAATTTGATGGGCACGGTAGCGGCAATTGATGGGCACACTGGCAGCAGTTCCTCCACCCCAAACTTACTCATCCATGTCTTTATGGCCCTAGAGGTCTATGACTAAGCCCCAAAGGCGGGGGCCTCGCCATTGATGCATTTTTTGCCTTGCCCCCTACCTGGTACATGATTAGTGGAGCACTGCTCTAAGAAGCGCCAATGGTGTGGCTCCATAAATCCCACAAGAAATATGGGGCAGGCAAATCTAATCTAATGCAGTATGACAGATTCTAGGTGAACACTGCACACCAGACAGTTCCAAGTGTTTGAGAGATAGAAAGCGGCCTCAGCCCGGACTCCTACCAATAGGCCTCACTCACTTACACTTATGCGTTTTGGCTTGCCCTCGGGTCTTAGTCATAAAGGTCTATGACTAAGCCCCAGAAGTGGGGGCCACGCCCTCTGATGTGTTTTGCCCTGCCCCCTACCTGGTATATGCTTAGAACGCAGCTCCAACAAGTGCTGATGGTGCTTCAACATCAAATATGGGGCAGGCATGTAGCTAATCCACTGCAGTATGACAGATTCTAGGTGAACACCACAAAGAAGACTGCTCCAAGTGCTTGAGAGATAGAAAGCGGCCTTGGTCCCATCTCCTCTCTGTAGGCCACTGACATGTTTTGCCCTGCCCTCAGGGGTTAATCATGGAGGTCCACGACTAAGCTCCAGGGGTGGGGGCCATGCCCTCTGACGCGTTTCACTCTGTCCTCAGGGATTAGTCATAGAGAACTGCGACTAGGATCTGGAGTGGGGTGAAACGCACTGGGTGAGTGGCTCATTTGGAGGAGTCAGGGTTGAAGCCGCTTTCTATCTCTCAAGCACTTGGAGCTTTCTGGTGTGCAGTGTTCACCTAGAACCTGGGTTTAGCATACACGCCTGCACCTTAATTTGATGTGGGATTATCAGAGTCACACCATCGGCGCGTGGAGCGGAGCTCCACTTAGCATATACCAGGTTTCAAAATACAATCTGTTGACTTATCTGTGAAGGTTCTCATTCATCCAGGTCATGATATATCCACACATTCAGCTGGACTCGTTCTGTATTGTAGGAGACGTTTTGTAGCCTCTCCAGTCTTCAGAAGTAGCTTCGAGAAGCTTCAAAAGGTCTTCAACATTACAGAACCATTACAAGTAGAGGTAGACCGATATGGGTTTTTCTCTGGCCGATGCCGATATTTAGAAATCGGGGCGGCCGATAGCCGATATATGATGCCGATTTATGCGGCCGATATTTTAGGCCGATTGTTATTTTTTTTTGGTGGCACTGGATGCCACCAATTGGCACTGGAAGATGGCACCAGCAGAAGGCACTGATTGGCAGGTGGCACTTATTGGCACTGGCAGGTTGCACTGGATGGCACTGAAAGATGGTACTAGCAGATGGCACTGATTGGCAGGTGGCACTAATTGACACTGGCAGGTGGCACTGATTGGCAGATGGCACTGGTTGACACTGGCAGATGGCACGTGGCACTGACACTAACAGGTGACACTGGCAAGTGGCACTGGTTGGCACTGACTGGCAGGTGGCACTAATTGGCACTGGATGGCAATAGTTAGCACTGGCAGGTGGCACTGGATGGAAGGTGGCACTGGTATTGGCACTGGATGGTGGTATTGGCACTGGATAGAAGGTGGCACTGGTATTGGCACTGGATGGTGGCACTGGATAGAAGGTGGCACTGGTATTGGCACTGGATAGAAGGTGTCACTAATTGGCACTGGGTAGAAGGTGGCACTAATTGGCACTGGATGGTGGCACTGGTATTGGCACTGGATGGTGGCACTGGATAGAAGGTGGCACTGGTATTGGCACTGGATGGTGGCACTGAATAGGTGGCACTGGTATTGGCAGATGGTACTGGACGGCAAGTGGCACTTATTGGCACTGTCAGGGGGCACTGGTGCAAAAAAAATATAGTGTCACTCACCACCCTCAGTACAACAGACCCCCCTCCCTTCAGGATAGACATCCACCCCCCTCCTCAGTACAGACCCCCCCCCCCTAGTACAGACACCAGAGAGCGGTGTCTGTCCCACGAGCGCGGGCCCCTCCTCCTCTGTGGGTGTAAACAGAGAGGAGGGCCGCCGCGCTGGGTGTACCAAGATGGCCGCGGCTCCGGAGCTAGGCCGAAGCCGCAGCCTTTCCTGATGCTGTGACCGCGGCGGCAATCCGCGTATCCGCGGATTGCCGCCGCGGTCACAGCATCAGGAAAGGCCGCGGCTTCGGCCTAGCTCCGGAGCCGCGGCCACCGCTAGTGGCCATGTTAAATATCGGCCAAATTTGGAGAAAAATCGGCCGATGCCGATTTCTCCAAAACGGCCGATATATCGGTTGACCTCTAATTACAAGTCCAGTTGAATGTGACCAACTACTACTAGATAACCTCTTGACGTCACCCTTCATGCCAATAATCTCCCAACTACTACTAGATAACGTCTTGACTTCACCCCTCATGCCAATGATCTTCCACCACTGTGGCAGTGGTGGAAGATCATTGGCATGAGGGGTGAAGTCAAGAGGTTATCTAGTAGTAGTTAGTCACATTCATCTGGACTTGTTCTGTAATGTTGAAGACCTTTTGAAGCTTCTCGTGTACAGAAAATTAAAACTAAACCTTGACCTACCCATTGGTGTGAGAGGCAGCTGGTTCTTCGTCCTGATGCCTTTCTGGAATGACTTCTGTTCTTCTAATAATTTCTGGATTCAGAGAGGAGGCTCCATGACTTCCTGACACACACAATGATACCGTCACCATCCAGACACACCCCTTGTCTGTTACTGGATAATGTCCCAGAATTCCCGGCACCGCTCACCTCTCCTGTCAGCAGATCAATCATCTTCTGGGTGACTTCCAGGATCTTCTTGTTCTTTCTGTCAGGAGTCAAGGAATAAAAAGGACCTGTCATGGGAATCTGTCCACCACCAGATGTTTTCCTCACTACCATGTAATTGTGAAAAAAAAAAAATACCCACCTTGAGTATCTATTGCTATATACAACAGCCAAAATGTTTTGCTAGAAGCAAATTAGAGTGTCATGTGACCTCCCAGAATCCTCCTCACCTCTCTGGTCAGCTCTGTGTTTTATTAATAGAGATAAGAGTGATGTCATGTGACCTCCCAGAATCCTCCTCACCTCTCCGGTCAGGTCTGTGTTTTATTAATAGAGATAAGAGTGATGTCATGTGACCTCCCAGAATCCTCCTCACCTCTCCGGTCAGGTCTGTGTTTTATTAATAGAGATAAGAGTGATGTCATGTGACCTCCCAGAATCCTCCTCACCTCTCCGGTCAGGTCTGTGTTTTATTAATAGAGACAAGAGTGATGTCATGTGACCTCCCAGAATCCTCCTCACCTCTCCGGTCAGGTCTGTGTTTTATTAATAGAGATGAGAGTGATGTCATGTGACCTCCCAGAATCCTCCTCACCTCTCCGGTCAGGTCTGTGTTTTTTTAATAGACATAAGAGTGATGTCATGTGACCTCCCAGAATCCTCCTCACCTCTCCAGGCAGCAGGTAGATGATCTCCAGGGCGAGGTGTATAATGTTCTTCTCTGCCATGGGACTCCATGCTCAGTCTCTGATCCTTTCGCTCCCTGTTGGAGTATCACCGTTGAACCAAGTCCCCATGACAAACCAAAATGTACAGATCACAAAGATGTCTATAAATGGAGGATACAGTAAAAGTAAGAATATATTATATAAAGAAAGGACAAAGATTCATAGTATATCTCATAGCTGTCCTATGGATTCAATATTAATATAAACACCATAATCATGTTCAGTGAACTATAACAAAATAACACAAGACTGTGCAACGTATAACAGAAAAAAATGATAAATAGCACCCTCCCTCCTTCTCCTACTTGCAGCTCACAACACTCTCCCCACTTTCCCAGCTCCACCCAGCACTTCCGGGTTCTTGCGTTCCACCAGCCTTGCCTCCTTTTCCTGCTTCCAGTTCTGGGCTCCGCAGCCCCATCTAGCGGCCGTTTTTGCTAACTGCACCGCTTTTCCTTTTGTGATTCTCAGTGAGGACTCGTGCGCCCCTGGTGGGCGGTAGAGGAAGCGTCCAGGAATAACACACACAGGAAAGGGGGGAGGACTGGAACGCATAACCAGGAAGTCTAGTGAAACGCAAAAAAGACAGGAAATTACAATGTGAAAGCAGGAAGTGGATGTGGTTAGGAGGAATATAGGGGCATTGTTGTTGGATGTGGGGTTGTTGTTTTTTTTTTTTTTAAGGCAGGAAGGTATTTTAGAGTGTTTTTGTGTAATGTTTTGTATTTGGTAGCATTATATGACTGATATTTAAATGTAGTAATTATGTCTCTTATATACAGTATGATACTACTATCCATCCAAGTGTCACCCTCAGATATATTGTCTGTGATTTTAATTGTCATTTTTTTTTATTTTTCTTCCTGATTTGAAGTTTTCCCAGCTCAAGCCATGGGGAAACGCCGGGTGGCGGTGAGACAAGAATCGCCCAGGTCATCCGCTGATCTGCTGAAGATGGAGACAGGTGACAGTAATGAGCTGGCCGAGAAGGTTCTAAACCTGACCATGGAGATCATCCACCTGCTGACCGGAGAGGTGAGGAGGATTCTGGGAGGTCACATGACATCACTCTTATCTCTATTAATAAAACACAGACCTGACCGGAGAGGTGAGGAGGATTCTGGGAGGTCACATGACATCACTCTTCTCTCTATTCATAAAACACAGACCTGACCGGAGAGGTGAGGAGGATTCTGGGAGGTCACATGACATCACTCTTATCTCTATTAATAAAACACAGACCTGACCGGAGAGGTGAGGAGGATTCTGGGAGGTCACATGACACCACTCTTATCTCTATTAATAAAACACAGGCCTGACCGGAGAGGTGAGGAGGATTCTGGGAGGTCACATGACGTCACTCTTATCTCTATTAATAAAACACAGACCTGACCGGAGAGGTGAGGAGGATTCTGGGAGGTCACATGACACCACTCTTATCTCTATTAATAAAACACAGGCCTGACCGGAGAGGTGAGGAGGATTCTGGGAGGTCACATGACACCACTCTTATCTCTATTAATAAAACACAGACCTGACCGGAGAGGTGAGGAGGATTCTGGGAGGTCACATGACATCACTCTTATCTCTATTAATAAAACACAGAGCTGACCGGAGAGGTGAGGAGGATTCTGGGAGGTCACATGACATCACTCTTATCTCTATTAATAAAACACAGACCTGACCGGAGAGGTGAGGAGGATTCTGGGAGGTCACATGACATCACTCTTATCTCTATTAATAAAACACAGACCTGACCGGAGAGGTGAGGAGGATTCTGGGAGGTCACATGACATCACTCTTATCTCTATTAATAAAACACAGAGCTGACCGGAGAGGTGAGGAGGATTCTGGGAGGTCACATGACATCACTCTTATCTCTATTAATAAAACACAGACCTGACCGGAGAGGTGAGGAGGATTCTGGGAGGTCACATGACACCACTCTTATCTCTATTAATAAAACACAGGCCTGACCGGAGAGGTGAGGAGGATTCTGGGAGGTCACATGACGTCACTCTTATCTCTATTAATAAAACACAGACCTGACCGGAGAGGTGAGGAGGATTCTGGGAGGTCACATGACATCACTCTTATCTCTATTAATAAAACACAGACCTGACCGGAGAGGTGAGGAGGATTCTGGGAGGTCACATGACATCACTCTTATCTCTATTAATAAAACACAGACCTGACCGGAGAGGTGAGGAGGATTCTGGGAGGTCACATGACATCACTCTTATCTCTATTAATAAAACACAGACCTGACCGGAGAGGTGAGGAGGATTCTGGGAGGTCACGTGACATCACTCTTATCTCTATTAATAAAACACAGAGCTGACCGGAGAGGTGAGGAGGATTCTGGGAGGTCACATGACATCACTCTTATCTCTAATAATAATTTCAGCTTTCTGCACTGCGTCGCTTTAACCAACAATTGCGCGGTCGTGTGACGTGGCTCCCAAACAAAATTGACGTCCTTTTTTCCCCACAAGTAGAGCTTTCTTTTGGTGGTATTTGATCGCCTGTGCGGTTTTTATTTTTTGCGCTATAAACAAAAAAGTGCGACAATTTTGAAAAAAATACAATATTTTTTACTTCTTGCTATAATAAATATCCCAATTTAAAAAAAAAACAAATTTTTTTTCTCAGTTTAGGCCGATACGTATTCTTCTACATATTTTTGTTAAAAAAAAAAAAATCGCAATAAGCGACTGGTTTGCGCAAAAGTTATAGCGCTTACAAAATAGGGGACAGAATTATTATTTTTTATTATTTATTTTTTTACTAGAAATGGCGGCGATCTGCGATTTTTATTGGGACTGCGACGTTATGGCGGACACATCGGACACATTTTTGGCGCCATTCACATTTATACTGCGATCAGTGCTATAAATATGCACTAATTACTGTATAAATGTGACTGGCATTGAAGGGGTTAACACTAGGGGGTGAGGAAGGGGTTAAATGTGTTTCCTATCAAGTGTTCTAACTGTAGGTGGAGGGGGGGGGGTGACCGGAGGGGGGGGGTGACCGATCTATGTCTCTATGTACAAGGGACACAGATCCGTCTCCTCTCCAGAGACAGCACCGCTGTCTCTGTGTAAAACGGCAATGAGAGATGATCTCATATGTTTACATATGAGATCATCTCTCATTGGCCGCACAGATCGCATCACAAACGGCCACTCTGATTGGCCGTTCGCGGCGATCTGTAATTGGCTGTGTCCGAGGGACACGGCCAACACAGATTTTCCCCGCTGCGTGCTCTGGAGCGCGCGCGGGGACCGCCCAAAGGGGCGGACGTCAATTGGCTTTTGGGATCCGCGCTGTAGCCGTCAATTGATGGCAGGCGGATCCCAAGTGGTTAATAAAACACAGACCTGACCGGAGAGGTGAGGAGGATTCTGGGAGGTCACATGACATCACTCTTATCTCTAATAAAATGCAGACCTGACCGGAGAGGTGAGGAGGATTCTGGGAGGTCACATGACATCACTCTTCTCTCTAATAAAATGCAGACCTGACCGGAGAGGTGGGGCGGATCATATGAATATGACATTCCTCTTGCTGTTTCAACAGATATTCAACAAGCCTGGTGACCATATAACAATCAAAGTGCCTCCAAGAATACCCAAGAAAAAGGAGAAGATTCTAGAAGTCACCAAGAAGATCATTGGTCTGCTGACAGGAGAGGTGAGCGGTGCCGGGAATTCTGGGACATTATCCAGTAACAGACAAGGGGTGTGTCTGGATGGTGACGGTATCATTGTGTGTGTCAGGTTCCTATAAGGTGTCAGGATGTCACTGTCTATTTCTCCATGGAGGAGTGGGAGTATTTAGAAGGACACAAGGATCTCTACAAGGACGTCATGATGGAGAATCAGCCGCCCCTCACATCACCGGGTAATGTAATGTAATGTTGTCGTTTATTTTGTATTGACAGGGAAATGAGAGGGAAGCAGTTTTGGGATTCCCCTTGACAGTTGACATGGTCTCATCCAAGGCGCGGTGTCCACGTTACACCTTCATTTTCACCAGAGCGTCACGCAAGTAGTGACGGAACAGTGACCCCAGTGGCCCACAGCCTACTATACTGCGAGGTGTCACAAGGGTAAAACCCCTTTAAGTTTGCATCACCAAGGAGATTGCAGTAACAGAATGGCTACTAGATGGAGACTGTGTGGTACATGTGGTATACAGAACACCCCCCAGAAAAGTCAGATCCTACTTGTGTGATTGGCTCCCTTATTTTCCCAGAAGTCTGCACTAGGATACAAGTCAGGTTTTGGACATTTGGCATTTTTGGTGAGATACTCCCAAAGGGAAATCACGTCTAAAGGAATGCAGACCCTGCCACTTTCCTCAGAGCCCTGCAAGGGCAGCATCTGATTGGTAGTTATGAAATCACTCCCATTCACAATCACTGAGCTCATGGACGCAGAGAAACAAACAGCTATTTCTTCAGAATAACAAAAGGTGGGAATCTGCACCAAAGTGTGTTACCTTCCCTGCAATGTACAGAGATCACCCAGAGGGGAATGTTTTTCTTCCTCAACAAAAGTGGAATTACTCTGTAAGTGTCTCTCCTGGTTTGGACTACAAACATGTCCTACTCTCTTTGTTACCTGTGAGGGAGGAGACTTATAGTTTGCAGAAGATGTCTTGGCAGGAAGATAACATTGAGATTTCAGTTAAATTCACATGAAGTTACATAGTCAACTGGTATGTTCTGTTCTTTCAAAATGTACTTTACTAAATGTAAAAAAATAAAACTAATGAAACCATCATATCTAACACCCATTGGATGGAAGAGAAAAAGGAAATAGAATTTTTCTTCAGTGAATAGGTGCAAGTACTCCTCATTTCCAAGTTACCCTTCGTCTCTGCCCTCTATCACCTCTGAGCACCATCCCTTGGTTCCCCCTCTATCCACCTCCGAATCCTATCCCTTGGCTCCACCCCCTACCCATCTCCCAGTACCATCCCTTGGTTCCACCCCCTACCCTCCTCCCAGTACCATCCCTTGGTTCCACCCCCTACCCATCTCCCAGTACTATCCCTTGGTTCCACCCACTACCCATCTCCCAGTACCATCCCTTGGTTCCACCCCCTACCCTCCTCCCAGTACCATCCCTTGGTTCCACCCCCTACCCATCTCCCAGTACTATCCCTTGGTTCCACCCACTACCCATCTCCCAGTACTATCCCTTGGTTCCACCCGCTACCCATCTCCCAGTCCCATCCCTTGGTTCCACCCCCTACCCACCTCCAAGTCCTATCCCTTGGTTCCACCCACTACCCACCTCTCAGTACCTATCTTTTTGTTTCCACCCCCTACCCACCTCCCAGTCCCATCCCTTGGTTACACCCTCTGCCCACCTCCCAGTACCATCCCTTGTTTCCACCCGCTACCCACCTCCCAGTCCCATCCCTTGGTTACACCCTCTGCCCACCTCCCAGTACTATCCCTTGGTTCCACCCCCTACCCATCCCCCAGTACTATCGCTTGGTTCCACCCACTACCCACCTCCAAGTCCTATCCCTTGGTTCCACCCCCTACCCACCTCTCAGTACCTATCTCTTGTTTTCACCCCCTATCCACCTCCCAGTCCCATCCCTTGGTTACACCCTCTGCCCACCTCCCAGTACTATCCCTTGGTTCCACCCACTACCCATCTCGTAGTCCCATCCCTTGGTTCCACCCCCTACCCACCTCCAAGTCCTATCCCTTGGTTACACCCACTACCCACCTCTCAGTACCTATCTTTTTGTTTCCACCCCCTACCAACTTCCCAGTCCCATCCCTTGGTTACACCCTCTGCCCACCTCCAAGTCCTATCCCTTGGTTCCACCCCCTACCCACCTCTCAGTACCTATCTCTTGTTTTCACCCCCTACCCACCTCCCAGTCCCATCCCTTGGTTACACCCTCTGCCCACCTCCCAGTCCCATCCCTTGGTTACACCCTCTGCCCACCTCCCAGTACCATCCCTTGTTTCCACCCGCTACCCACCTCCCAGTCCCATCCCTTGGTTACACCCTCTGCCCACCTCCCAGTACTATCCCTTGGTTACACCCCCTACCCATCCCCCAGTACTATCGCTTGGTTCCACCCACTACCCAACTCCAAGTCCTATCCCTTGGTTCCACCCCCTACCCACCTCTCAGTACCTATCTCTTGTTTTCACCCCCTACCCACCTCCCAGTCCCATCCCTTGGTTACACCCTCTGCCCACCTCCCAGTACCATCCCTTGGTTCCACCCACTACCCACCTCCCAGTACCATCCATTATATATTTAAAACTGGTTTATAGGCACTCACAGGGATTGCAGAGGAGGAAGATATGAGTAACAGCACCTCTATAAATGAGGAGACACCATGAATAAACTTGTAATCCACATGCATTTATATCCAACAGATTTTTTCGAACGGTCTGAGACATTACAGTCACCACACGGTAAAAAGGAGAAAGTGCAAGAAGATGCAGGTTGTTGGCCCCGTAGAACTCAAAACCCATCACCAATTACCAAGAATTCTAACAGTGCCAATGTCCCAGTTACTGAGCGATGCGTTTCGTCACCTGATATTGAAAAGGAGGTAGACAAAACAGATCTGGAAGCCGACTTACGTAAAAAGGAATTATTTTCAGGCATCAAAAGAGACTTTTTGGAACAAAACATACAGCTGGAGTCGACATCTTGTCAGGATGGAGACCGGAGAGCAGTGCAAGCCTGTTCATCGAAACCAGCATCAGAGAGGGCAGAAACAAAGACCCAAACTGACAAACGGTGCGAAAACACCTTCCCCAGCAGCTCTGACTTTCTCCAACACCAGCCCATACACAAAGAGCCTCCTTCTCAGCCTTGTTCGGACGAAATAGAGCACCCGGAGAAACATCAGAAAGTCCCTTCGAGTGCGAAACTGTACCCGTGCCCCGAGTGCGGGAAGACCTTTCGGGTGAGGTCACAGCTTAAAAGGCACCTAAAGGTTCACACCGGAGAAAAGCCGTTTTCGTGCAAGGACTGCGGTAAGTGTTTTGCGGAGAGATCGACGCTCAAGATCCACTCGCGGACTCATTCCGGGGAGAGGCCGTTTCCGTGTAAGGACTGCGGGAAGTGTTTTAAAGAGAAATCGCTGCTTAAGTTACACTCGCGGTCTCACTCCGGGGAGAAGCCGTACTCTTGCCCTACGTGCGGGAAGAGTTTCATCAGCAGGCGTCGTCTCGTTTTACACTTACGGAATCACACCGGGGAAAAGCCGTATGCGTGCTCAGAGTGCGGGAGGGGCTTCAATTGGGAGTATGACCTAAAAAGACACCAGATGACTCACACGGGAGAGAAACCGTTTTCCTGCGAGGAATGCGGCAAATGCTTCTCGCAGAAGCGGTCGCTGGTCCTACACAAAGAGATGCACACCGGGGAGAAGCCCCACGTGTGCTCTGTGTGTGGAATGAGTTTTTCCCAACGTTTGCTCCTCGTCGTTCACAAGACGTCTCATTCTGGTGAGAAACCTTATAAGTGTCCCGAGTGCGGGAGTTGTTTTTCCCGGAAGTCACACCTCGTCAGTCACCAAAAACTCCACGCTGAGGAAAAGCCCTTTGCCTGCTCCGAGTGCGGGAAAAGCTTCTCCAGCAATATACGTCTTCAAACCCACAAGAGGATTCATTCCGCTGACCACTCCTATACGTGTTCCGAGTGCGACAAATCCTTTCTCCACAAATCGGTGCTGATCAAGCACCAGGTGACTCATACAGGTGAACGGCCTTTTTCATGCTCAGAGTGCGGGAAGTGTTTTCCCCGTAAGGGGGATCTGACTGTTCACCAGAGGAGGCATCTGGTAGTAAAGCCGTATTCATGTTCCTGGTGTGGAAAATCCTTTCACTTGCACAACGCACTGGTCAACCACCAACGAATCCACACGGGGGAGCGGCCTTATACTTGCCCTGAGTGCGGGAAGTGTTTTACTCAACGTGGCGCGCTGACGGCCCACCAGAGGACACACACTGGAGAAAAGCCATATACGTGTCCGGAATGTGGGAAACCCTTTACCACAAAGTCAGGACTGAACAACCACAAGCGAACCCACACTGGCGAACGGCCTTATGCTTGCTCAGACTGTGGGAAGACCTTTACGTGCCGTTCCTACCTCACTCAACACCAGAAGGCCCACCCCTCAGAGAGTTCACTTCCCAATTAGCATACCTGTTAGTTGGCAGAATTATTGGCAGCATCATTTTTTTTTCTGATTTGAACCCCTCAAACATATAACAAAAAATCATTCAAAAACCTTACTGAAGCAAAGAACTAAACCAGGGTTTCTCAACCAGGGTTCCATAGAACTGTAGGGTTCTGTGACAGTAGGAGGCCCTGCCACTGTATAAATGTAGGAGAAAATGATATAGGATTTGCATTAAGGGTTAATGCAAAGTTCCAGACTATCGTTTCTAAGCGGAGAAATCTGTGTTTTTGGTTTTCCCCGAATTCTGTAGTCTCATATTGGGGCCTGGAGCTTGACGGTTCCAAAGTGTAATGGGTGGGACGGAACCTTCAATCCTGTGTCTGGAATTTACCAGGTTCCTAAAGCCTGTGTGAGTACACCGGTGTGCAGGGTCATTATATACTCAAGTCTGAGAATAGTTTAGGGCTCCCAGTTTGGAGACAGCTCCCATAATGGAGACAGGAAGTCTCACCCAGGGGTCCGAGATGCTGCAGCCAGGAGTCAAGAGACAGAAGGCCTAAACCAGGGGCCAGAGGTGCTACAGCCAGGAGACAGGAGGTCCCACCTAGGGATCGAAGATACCCCAGCCAGGGGTCAGGGGACAGAAGGTCTCACCCGGGGTTCAGATGTTTTCCACCCAGGAGACAGGAGGCCTTAACCAGAGGTCAGAGATGCTCCAGCCAGGAGACAGGAGGCCTTAACCAGGGGTCAAAGCCGCTCCAGACAGGAGACAGAAAGTCTCATTTAGGGTTCAGAGGAGCCCCAGCCAGGAGACAGGAGGTCTTAATTAAGGGTCAGAGGTGCCCCAGCCAGGAGACAGAAGGTTTCAACCAGGGGTCAGAGGAGCCCCAGACCTCCTCAGAGGAGCCCCAGACCTCCTGTCTAGGAGCACCTCTGACCCCTGGTTTAGACCTTTTGTCCCCTGACCCCTGGCTAAGCTATCTCTGACCCCTAGGTGGTGTGATAGACTCACCCGGAACAGAGGCTTTGGGAGGGGACTGAATGCTAGCCTCTTGCCTACTGACTATGGGCCCTGGAATTTGAGGGAGCTACAAGCATTTAGGAAGATGTTCTGTTATGTAATGCAAATGGACATTATTAAAAAGGCCATGATGGTCTCTGCCACTAGCATCACCCACTTCTTTGGCACAGCTGCGGGGCAGGGAGTACTCTGGCTGCTGCTGATTGGGCCAGCAGCCTGCTATTAAATGACAGTGTCCTGTGGGTTTGGCATGAACCGTAGCTTATCACTATGGATAACAGACCAAATAGCGTTTTTTATTTTCCTGCTAAAAGGGACTGCTTGGTGTGATGACCTCAATCAAGCCCATAGTCTGCTGTCTTCAAGCATGCAGGCAATGCTGGGCTATCTAGGAGAGTTTTTAAATGGGCCTTGCCAAGAAGTGCATAAAACACAGGGCGACTAATTACTGCGAATGCAACTATTTTAGTGTACCAACGTCCCGATAATATGGAAATAGGAATTAATCTGGACTAATAAAGAGGACTTTTGGCGGTACAAGTAATTAATGTAAAATATCTATAAATATTTATTTATAAAAAGCACATATGAAGAAAATTGTATATAAAATTTTGTGAAAACAGTATAATATCGACATATGATCTCAGTACATATCACACAAGATATTTCAAAAAGCTTATACTTATGCAGATGCACTCATAACATGAGAACGTATAGCATCAGAGGGTATATATAAAAACTTTGAGCTCTTGAGACTGAGTTCAATATGTGAAATGGTAGATCTTGCTTTTACTCTCGACATGTTTCGCGTACAAGACGCTTCATCAGGAGCATAGAGGTAGATCAATCGAATTTCCAAGAAAATATGTTGATCCGATCGTTAGTGGTAAAGTAACGTGTGTACAACGCTGTTACCTAGCTAGCCTCTCAGGCATATGGTAGGTACTCTGAAACACTGTTGTATGTGGTAGTAGAAGAGTAGGACTGTGACACAACCTGTTGATCAATAGTGACTATGGATAGGCGCCAGGAACCCCGTCCAGCGTCCCTCTGACTCTCCCTGGGTTTGATAAAGCTCCAAGTATCAAGTTGCTAAGGAGCTGGGCACCAGAGGGGGGGGGGTAACCACCTCAAGGCAGAAGTAGGGTTACCCTTTTTGAAGGTTCGGCGTTATCTTCGTATCCCAGAAGTAATCGCTAAGAGGAGATAGGTAACATGGAGGAGGGTCATACATCCGTGTCACACTCTGGTGCCCAGCTCCTAAGAAACTTGATACTTGGAGCTTCATCAAACCCAGGGAGAGTCAGAGGGATGCTGGACGGGGTTCCTGTCGCCTATCCATCATCACTATTGATCAACAGGTTGTGTCACAGTCCTACTCTTTTACTACCACATACAACGGTGTTTCAGAGTACCTACCATATGCCTGGGAGGCTAGCTAGGTAACAGCGTTGTACACACGTTACTTTACCACTACGATCGGATCAACATATTTTCTTGGAAATTCGATTGATCTACCTCTATGCTCCTGATGAAGCGTCTTGTACACGAAACATGTCGAGAGTAAAAGCAAGATCTACCATTTCGCATATTGAACTCAGTCTCAAGAACTCAAAGTTTTTATATACACCCTCTGATGCTATACGTTCTCATGTTATGAGTGCATCTGCATAAGTATAAGCTTTTTGAAATATCTTGTGTGATATGTACTGAGATCACATGTCGATATTCTACTGTTTTCACGAAATTGTATATACAATTTTCTTCATATGTGCTTTTTATAAATAAATATTTATAGATTTTTTTCTCCTGTAATTGTTTTATCAAGGGTTTCAACGCCCTTCTGCGAGCCAGAGTTTCTTGCGATAGGTCTGTAAAAACTAGGATCTCGGCGCCCATATATTCAATCGGCGCTGAGCTTCTCAAGCCCTGTGTAACTTGCTGTTTTGTTTCAAAGTTTAAAAACCTCGCTATCACATCTCTCGCTATATCTGTTGATGGTGTGGTAATTCTCTGTACTCTATGCACTCTTTCGAACGACATGGGAGTTGTTGCTTCTCTCTTCAATATTTTATTAAACAGTTCACGTATCGTTGTTTCTAAATTACTATTTCCAACTGACTCCGGTAGTCCACGTATCCTCAGGTTATTTTGTCTATTACGATTCTCTTGATCCTCTAACTTATACCGGATACGCCTCATTTCTACCCACCCCGATTCTACCCTTTCCTGTAACTCCAGGATCGCGTTTTTATGATCGTCCAAATGGGCTTCTGATTCTTCTATCCTTTGTAGTACATTTTGTATGTCTGTTCGGGTGGCACCCAATTCTCTTTTAATCATACCTTCTAAATGGGCCATCATCTCTACCATGTCTTGCTTTGTGGGGAGTGCCTATTTATAGATTTTTTACATGAATTACGTGTACCGCCAAAAGTCTACTTTTTTTAGTCCAGATTAATTCGTATTTCCATATCTACCGTAGGAGAGTTCTCAGCTGGCTTTTCAATTTGAGTGTCATGGATGTGCCCTGTGCCAGATTGTACTTATGTAATAAAGTTTTATTAAAAAGGGATGCGTACATTTTGCCCAAAAATTGACTTTAACAGCTGCAATACAATTTATCTGATTCAAAAAATAATTTGTACCTGTATTTAGTGTACGTTTTCTGTTGTGTTTCTGTAAAACAAAACATAGGCCAATAAAATTTTAAAATTTGCCATCTCTGTCTGAAAATACACCTTTAAAAAATCTCAACATCTCCTTTAAAACTGAAGTGTAATCTGCTTACATTTTACCTTCGCTAGTTCATCCTCATCAACGTGTGTTGTCAGTGACCGCGAAGCAGGAATGTTCCCTGAGAATTTTTTTTTTTAACCCCAGAATAGAGCCTGGAAAACACACCCACCCAATACCCAGAAGATTACTTCTAAGCTATCCCACAGCACCAAATTCAGTAGGCTCTGGACATGGCACTCCAAACATCGGGCTGAGGATGGCCGCATCAGATAGCTGTGATTCAAGAGGCAAGCTGTAGCAGAGATGTAGAGAAGCTTTTTGTTGAAGAAGAAAGTAAAAAAAAGGTGCTAGCAAAAAAAAAAAAGAAGGTTAGTCTTCCATACAGCAGAGCTAAAGAGAAGACATCTATTCTCCTAGGACACTAACAAAAAAAACGAGGCATGCTGGTAGTAGGAGGATTTATCCTGGGCTTGCCTATGGTTTGTTTGCTAGTGTGCAGTGCCCCTGTAGACCGCAGTATAATGAGAAGAAAGCCCATACAGACATGGTGAGGGCACTATGGCCCGGATTCACATACAGCGGCGAACATTTATGCCGCCGTAGCGTATCTCCTTTACACTACGCCGACGCAGCGCAGAGAGGCAAGCGCTGAATTCACAAAGCCAGTTCTGCCAAAACTGCGCTGGGTTTCCTAGGCGTAAGCAGGCTTATGTGGAAGTGGGTGTGAGACATGCAAATGAGGCGTGACCCCATGCAAATGATGGGCCGAGCGCCAGACAGATACGTATAACGAACGGCGCATGCGCCGTCCCGCGGACGCATCCCAGTGCGCATGCTCAGAATCACGTCGGAACTACTCCCTAAGATACGTCGGATCACTGCCTACGGCGTGAACGTAACCTACGCCTAGTCATATTCACGTCCTACGTAAAATACGTCGGCTTGTGTTCCCTGGTGCAGCCCTTTGCATGGATGCTGCTGAGTTACACCTCCTTTATGGGGCATAACTTTACGCCGGACGTATGACTTTACGCGCACTTTGTCGGGCGCACGTACGTTTGTGAATCGGCGTATCTCCCTCATTTGCATATGTGAATAGAAAATCAATGGGAGCGCCAAATGCGTCCAAATGTGTTGGACACGGTGTACACCATCCATGCCGGGGGGGGGGGGGGGAAGCCTTTAGGTATGTCTTTGGCTGGAGGCACTGCAGACTTTTTACGGGACATCAGAGTGGCCCGGGGGGGGGCAATTGCCCCCGTGTCCAGTCCGCCTCGTGTGTCTTTCTGCGCCACATTAACTTATGATATATATTGACCCATATTCCCTGAATAATAGAGGCTTTGACATATCTGGACTCGTCTTCCTTCTGTGAAGCAGGAAAAGCATGCCGTCTTTCGTGCGTCGGAGACATGCATGTGCCCAATAGCACCCTTCCTTGGGGCAAACTTAAAAATGTTTTAAAAAAATTACATTTTTATCTTATTTTTTTTTGTATACATCCACTTTATTGTTGGTCATCCTCTTCTTTTTTTTTCCTTATAATTTTTCCAAGCATAGCTATCTTTTTTTCAGTGGGTTGGTTAAAATATGTCATCTTCTTCTACCTAGTCTGCTGGACTACATAGCAATTAGCAAAATCGGCCACTAGATGGGGGGAGTGCTGAGCAGCACTTATTTTATAGCGTCTATTGATTGAGCGTTGCTGCTTCAACACTGCCATCTAGCGGCCGACTTTGCTAAATGCACCGTTTTGCTCTTAGTGAATACTTGGGCTCCCTCTGGTGGCCTTAAAGTGGAAGCTCAATAACACATACACACGTGGGAGGACGCCAGACCGGGAGTGAGAGGGGTGGAACGCAGAACCAGGAAGTCTGGAACGCAAAAGACAGGATGTCAAATTACAAAGGGGAAGTGGGTGGATATAATTCGGGGTTTGGAGCTGTTTGTGTCTCTTTGGCTATATTTTTGATTTTTTTTTGGAACCCAGAAGATAATATAAGGTTTCAGTGTCTTTTTGTTGATGTTTTTTTTCCTATTTTTATTATATTAATGATGTAAAGTGTTGTATCATTTATGTCCTAATATATTATACACTTCGTTATCCCCGTCATGTTTAGTACACAGAAGAAAGGTGTTGGCAGCGAGATATAACCGGGTTCCTCCGCTAATGATGGACGGGGATGACGGCACCAATATTACAGATAGGATATTAAACCTGACCCTGGAAATAATCTACCTGCTGACCGGAGAGGTGAGGAGGATTCTGGGAGGTCACATGACATCACTCTTATCTCTATTAATAAAACACAGACCTGACTGGAGAGGTGAGGAGGATTCTGGGAGGTCACATGACACCACTCTTATCTCTATTAATAAAACACAGACCTGACCCGAGAGGTGAGGAGGATTCTGGGAGGTCACATGACATCACTCTTATCTCTATTAATAAAACCCAGACCCGACCGGAGAGGTGAGGAGGATTCTGGGAGGTCACATGACATCACTCTTATCTCTATTAATAAAACACAGACCTGACCGGAGAGGTGAGGAGGATTCTGGGAGGTCACATGACATCACTCTTATCTCTATTAATAAAACACTGACCTGACCGGAGAGGTGAGGAGGATTCTGGGAGGTCACATGACATCACACTTATCTCTATTAATAAAACACAGACCTGACCGGAGAGGTGAGGAGGATTCTGGGAGGTCACATGACATCACTCTTATCTCTAGTAATAAAACACAGACCTGACCGGAGAGGTGAGGAGGATTCTGGGAGGTCACATGACATCACTCATCTCTATTTATTACGCACAAACCTGACCAGAGAAGGTTATTTGTATTGCTTAATATCTCATCATGTAGGATTATGGACCCCTAAAGAAGTCCAAGGATCCCTGGTCTTCTTCTCTGACAATGAATAACAACAAGAAGATTCTAGAAGTCGCCCAGAAGATGATGGAGCTTCTGACAGGAGAGGTGAGCGATGCCGGGAATTCTGGGACATTATCCAGTAACAGACAAGGGATGTGTCTGGATGGTGACGGTATCATTGTGTGTGTCAGGTTCCTATAAGGTGTCAGGATGTCACTGTCTATTTCTCCATGGAGGAGTGGGAGTATATAGAAGGACACAAGGATCTCTACAAGGACGTCATCGTGGAGGATCAGCCGCCAATCACATCACTGGGTATGATGTCATTTATTTTTATTACATCCCCCCCTCCTGCCGCCTCCCGCCACTCCAACCGGGCCTCCCGTCCCACTGGGAGACCCGATCCACGATGCATCACTTCTGGTGCCTAGAGACAGACTGTCACGAAGCCGGCTTTATTCCAGTCTCCTGAATGTAAACACGGAATCGATGTCACAACGTCACTTCCGGTGACCTCGGCTGCAAATGGCGCCGGATTAAAAAAAATATACAGTATTTTAAATTGCCGTTTTTCAGCGATCTGAATACTTTGAAGTGCAAAGGAGGGATTGTTTTTTTTTAGACCCCCAATCACTTCATGAAAGTAAATTTTTCCCAAAAAGTTGCATTTAAAACACCGCTGCACAAATACCGTGTGGCATAAAATATTGCAACAATCGCCATTTTATTCTCAAGATTCTCTGCTAAAAAAAATATATATTTAATGTTTCGGGGTTCTCAGTAATTTTCTAGCAAAAAATACGGATTTTAACTTGTAAACACCAAGGCCCAGATTCACAAAGCACTTACGCCGACGTATAACATGTAACGCCATCGTAAGTGCAAATGTGCGCCGTCGTATGTGTGCGTCAGACCCACAAACTAATATGCGCCTAAAAACAGGCTACACCCCGCCGACGTAGCTTGCGTGTAGGGTGGGCGCACATATGGGCTGGGCGCATGGTGGCGTTCCCATTCATTAGCCATTCAAACATGCAAATGAGGGAAATACGCCGATTCACGAACGTGCGCGTACCGGGCGCATGCTATGCGAGATGCGCGTAACTTGTACGTCCGGCGTAAAGATATTTTCCATAAATGAGGTGCAACCTGGCAACAGACATGCACAGGTCTGCACCAGGGAACACAAACCGGCGTATTGTGCGTTGGACGTGTGTCTGGCTGGGCGTACGCAGTGATCCGGCGTAGCTTAGGCAGTTGTGCCGGCGTGGTTGTGAGCAGGGGGGTGCTGTGCATGCGTCCACGTGACGGCGCATGCGCAGTTCATGATACGTACCTGTCTGGCGCTCGGCCCATCATTTGCATGGGGTCACGCCTCATTTGCATGGGTTCACGCCCACTTCCACCTACGCCGGCGTGCGCCTTCGAAACCCACGTCACGCTGGCGCAGCGTTGGGAGCACTGGCTTGCTGAATGCAATGCTTACCTCTCCGCGCTGCGTTGGAGTAGCGTACAGTGTTTGCTCTACGGCGGCGTAATGTGCGCCTTGCTCTCTGTGAATCTGGTCCCAAATGTCAGAAATAGGCTTAGTTATGAAAGGGTTAATGTAGAGATCACTGCTACAACAGGGTAACAGGGAAACACATAGGAGTTCTGCAGAGCCTCGAGGGGCACACAAGAAAGTGCTAAAGGGCCGCATGTGGTCCCCTGGGCTGCAGTTTGGGGCACCAGGACATTTCATATACATTTATATAGGCAAATAACCGCACTTCTACCAATGAGGAGGACACTATAAGCAAACAAGTAACGCAAATGTATTTCTATTCCACAGGTTTACCTGAAAGACTTGAGGTGGCACAGCTGTGCCGTGCTGTAAAGGAGGAATCGGAGTCTATCAAATTTGTCAGGGGAGTTAATACAGAGACAGAGAACACAACAGTTACCATAAATCAGGAATCGGAGCACAAAGAAGATCTTGCGGAAGGAGATAGAACATTAGTAGACCAAGAGAAGGCTGAGGAACATCAACAAGTCAATCAGGACTCAGACCACAAAGAAGATCTCATGGAAGGAGATGGAATATTAGTAGACAAAGTCAAGGCTGAGGAACATCAACAAGTCCATCAAGACTCAGACCACAAAGAAGATCTCGTGGAAGGAGATGGAATATTAGTAGACAAAGTCAAGGCTGAGGAACATCAACAAGTCCATGAGGAACATCAACAAGTCAATCAGGACTCAGACCACAAAGAAGATCTCATGGAAGGAGATGGAATATTAGTAGACAAAGTCAAGGCTGAGGAACATCAACAAGTCCATCAGGACTCAGACCACAAAGAAGATCTCATGGAAGGAGATGGAACATTAGTAGACAAGGACCAGGCTGAGGAACATCAACAAGTCCATGAGGAACATCAACAAGTCCATCAGGACTCAGACCACAAAGAAGATCTCATGGAAGGAGATGGAATATTAGTAGACAACGTCAAGGCTGAGGAACATCAACAAGTCCATGAGGAACATCAACAAGTCCATCAAGACTCAGACCACAAAAAAGATCTTGTGGAAGGAGATGGAACATTAGTAGACAAGGACCAGGCTGAGGAACATCAACAAGTCCATACAAGTCCAAAACTGTTCTACTGCTCTGAGTGCAAGAAGACTTTTCGGGAAAAGACAAAGCTTAAAAGGCACCTAAAGGTCCACACCGGGGAAAAGCCGTTTCCATGCAAAGATTGCGGGAAGTGTTTCGCGGAGAAATCGACACTTCAGAGACACTCGCGGTCGCACTCCAAGGAGCGGCCGTACCCTTGCCCAACATGCGGGAAGGACTTCATCAGGAGGAGCACTCTCATCATCCATCTCCGGATTCACACAGGGGAAAAGCCTTACGTGTGCAGCGAATGCGGGAGGGGCTTCAACCAGAAGTTCGACCTAAAAAAACACGAGATGGCCCACACGGGTGAGAAACAGTTTTTCTGCGAAGACTGCGGCAAACGTTTTGCGCAAAAGCGGTCGCTGGCCCAACACAAGCAGGTTCACACCGGGGAGAAGCCCTATGTGTGCGCCGTGTGTGGGATGAGCTTCACCCATCGTTTGCTCCTCGTCGTTCACAAGACGACTCATTCCGGCGAGAAACCTTACAAGTGCTCCGAGTGTGGGAGTTGCTTTTCCCGAAGGACGCACCTCATCGTTCACCAGAAACTTCACGCTGGGGAGAAGCCCTTTGCCTGCTCTGAGTGCGGGAAGAGCTTCTCCAGTAACTTGCGTCTTCAAACTCACAAGAGGATTCATTCCGCCGACCACTCCTATTCGTGTTCAGAATGTGACAAATCCTTTCTCCACAAATCAAAGCTGATCCTGCACCAGGTGATTCATACCGGGGAACGGCCTTTTTCATGCCCCGATTGCGGGAAGTGTTTTCCCCGTAAGGGAGAACTGACTGTTCACCAGAGGAGGCATCTGGTCGAGAAGCCTTATTCGTGTTCCTGGTGTGGAAAATCCTTCCACTTGAACTCGGCGCTGGTCAACCACCAACGAATCCACACGGGGGAACGGCCTTATACTTGTCCTGAATGTGAGAAGTGTTTCACCCGGCGTGGAGCACTGACGGCCCACCAGAGGACACACACTGGGGAGAAGCCATATACGTGTTCGGAGTGCGGGAAATCCTTTACCCAAAAGACGGGACTCAACACGCATCGGCGTATCCACACTGGTGAACGGCCTTATGTTTGTCCTGACTGTGGGAAGTCCTTTACGCGCCGTTCCTACCTCACTCAACACCAGAAGGCCCACCTCTCAGAGAGTTCACTTCCCAATTAGCATTCTTGTTAGTTCTCGATACGAGGGTTCTTCAAAAAGTTTCTGCACTTTTTTTAAAACTCTATAACAGCTTCAGCTCGTCTGGGAAGGCTGTCCACAAGGTTTAGGAGTGTGTCTATGGCAGGGTTTGACAAATTTGCTTGGAATCTAGGAGCCAGCTAAAAAAGTTAGGAGCCAGAAAACGCACCCCGTCCCGACGAGCTTGCGCGCAGAAGCGAACACATACGTGAGCAGCGACCGCATATGTAAACGGTGTTCAAACCACACATGTGAGGTATTGCCGCGATTGGTAGAGCGAGAGCAACAATTCTAGCCCTAGACCTCCTCTGTAACTCAAAACATGCAACCTGTAGATTTTTTTAAACGTCGCCTATGAAGATTTTAAAGGGTAAAAGTTTGTCGGCATTCCACGAGCGGACGCAATTTTGAAGCGTGACATGTTGGGTATGAATTTACTCGGCGTAACATTATCTTTCATATAAGTAAAAAAAATGGGGATAACTTTACTGTTGTCTTATTTTTTAATTAAAAAAAGTGTAATTTTTTTCCCAAAAAAGTGCGCTTGTAAGTGCGCTGCGCAAATACGGCGTGACAGAAAGTTTTGCAACGATCGCCATTTTATTCTCTAGGGTGTTAGGATAAAAAATATATATAATGTTTGGGGGTTCTAATTAAAGGGAAGAAGATGGCAGTGAAAAATAGTGAAAAATGACATTAGAATTGCTGTTTTAATGCTTAACTTGTAATACCAACGGCCACCACCAGATGGCGCCAGCTCACATCTGGTGGTAATAACTTGTAATACCAACGGCTCACCACCAGATGGCGCCAGCTCACAAAAAAAATATATATTTTTTTTGCCCACCTTCCAAGCCAAGTCGCCAGGACACTATTTCTAGTCGCCATGGCGACCTGGCGACCGGGATTTGTCGAGCCCTGGTCTATGGGAATGTTTGACCATTCTTCCAGAAGGGCATTTGTGAGGTCAGGCACTGATGTTGGAGAGAAGGCCTGGCTCGCAGTCTCCGCTCTAATTCATCCCAAAGGTGTTCTATCGGGTTGAGGTCAGGTCAGTCAAGTTCCTCCACCCCAAACTCATGCCGCGTACACACGATTATTTTTCGGGTTGTAAAAAGCAAAATTTTTCAGGCTCTAGAAAAAACAACGTTTTTTTCAACTTGATCATTAAAACGGCCTTGCCTACACACGATCATGCAAAGCGCGGTGACGTACAACACGTACAACGGCACTATAAAGGGGAAGTTCCATGCGGATGGCGCCACCCTTTGGGCTGCTTTAGCTGATTCCTTGTTAGTAAAAGACGATTTGCGCTTTTCTGTCTGTTACAGCGTGATGAATGTGCTTACTCCATTACGAACGCTAGTTTTACCAGAACGGACTAATGGGTAGATTCAGGTACGGGCGCGCAATTTTAAGACGGCGTAGCCTAGCGTGTTTACACTACGCCGCCTTAAGTAAGAGAGGCAAGTACATGATTCTCAAAGCACTTACCTCCCTTCTTAGGGCGGCGTAGTGTAATCGCGGCGGGCGTAAGGGCGCCTAATTCAAATGGGTTGGAGGGGGGCGTGTTTAATGGTAATGAGGCTTGAACTCACATTTTTTGGCTACTGCGCATGCCCTGGGCGCCTACATTTCCCAGTGCGCATTGCGGCTAAGTAGGCTAAGTAGGCCGTACGGGCCAATTGATTTTGACGTGGACGTAAACAACGTAAATCTCGATTCGCGGACGACTTACGCAAACAATGTAAAAATTTAGAATTTCGCGGTGGGAACGGCGGCCATACTTGACATTACTATTCCACTAGAGCCTAGCTCTAACTTTACGCAGCCTAAGGCCCCATACACACGAGAGGATCCATCCGCTGGAATTGATCCACGGACCGGCTCCAGCGGATAGATCCCCTGGTGTGTACAATCCAGCGGATCTGTTTCCGCGGATTTTTATCCCCTGGGATGGATTTCCAGCAGATAAAAATTTGAAGACATGCTTTCAAATCTATCCGCTTGAATCCATCCCAACGGATTGATCCGCTGGTCTGTACAGACTCACCGGATCAATCTGTCCGAAGGGATCCCCCGCATGCGTCGTAATGATTCAACGCATGCGTGGAATTCCTTATATGACAGCGTCGCGCACGTCGCCGCGTCATGATCGCGGCGACGGCGCGACACGTCATCGCGATGGGATTTTGGCGCGGATTTCGATCCGATGGTGAGTACACTCCATCGGATCAAAATCCCCGGACCGTTTCCGCGGATAAATCCTCTCGTGTGTATGGGGCCTATCTCTTACGTAAATGGAGTAAAAGTACTGCGTCGGCCTGGCGTACGTTCGTGAATCGGCGTATCCCCTCATTTACATATTCTACACCGACCGCAATGGAAGCGCCACCTAGAGGCCATCCAAAATATTGCAATCTAAGATAGGACGGCGCAAGCCGTCGTATCTTAGATATGTTTAAGCGTATCTCTGTTTGAGCATACACTTTAACATAAGTCGGCGCAGATTCTGAGTTAGGTCGGCTTATGTACTGATAAGCTGGCCTAACTCTTTCTGAATCTACCTATAAGACTGGAATGCCATTAAAGTTCATGTGCGTGTAAAGGTGGGCGTCCCAATACTTTTGATAATATAGGGTATCTTCCATCCGAACAATGTTTATAAATTCTGTATCAGATGACTTGTTTCTATGACCTCAGTAGCTATTACAGCTGTTGGATTTTCACAGCTGGGAATTGCTTTCAGGTACGAGTGTGGAAAGCAGCAGAGGGGAAGAACTCCCAGAAGAGTTGAAGCTGTTATAGCTGCAAAGGGCGGGGCCAACTCAATATTGAACCCTACGGACTAAGACTGGGGTACCATTAAAGTTCATGGCCTGGATTCTCGTACGAGTTACGCCGGCGTATCTCCAGATACGCCGTCGTAACTCTGAGTCCGAACCGTCGTATCTATGCGCCTGATTCTTAGAATCAGTTACGCATAGATTTGTATTAGATCCGACCGGCGTAAGTCTCTTACGCCATCGTATCTTAACTGCGTATTTACGCTGGCCGCTGGGGGTGTGTACGCTGATTTACGCATCGAAATATGTAAATCAGCTAGATACGCCAATTCACGAATGTACGTTCGGCTGACGCAGTACAGCTACGCCGTTTACATTAGGCTTTTCCTGGCGTAAAGTTACCCCTGCTATATGAGGCGTAGATGAGGCGTACCAATGTTAAGTATGGACGTCGGGCCAGCGTCAAATTTTTAACGTTTTACGTCGTTTGCGTAAATCGTTCGCGAATAGGGCTGGGCGTCATTTACGTTCACGTCGAAAGCATTGGCTTCTTGCGGGTTAATTTGGAGCATGCGCACTGGGATACTTTCACGGACGGCGCATGCGCCGTTCGTAAAAAGCGTCATTTACGTGGGGTCACCTTAAATTTACATAACACATGCTCACATCTACCACATTTGAATTAGGCGGGCTTACGCCGGCCTATTTACGCTACGCCGCCGCAACTATGGTTTGAGAATACGGCACTTGCCTGTCAAAGTTGCGGAGGCGTAACCTAAATAGGATACGTTACGCCCGCACAAAGATACGCGGTTCTACGTGAATCTGGGCCCATGTGCGTGTAAAGGCAGGCGTCCCAATACTTTTGGTAATATAGTGTATATAGAAGTTCAGAGACTTTTTGAACAATTGCCAATTGTTTTTCAAAAAGTTTCTGCACTTTTTTAAACTTTATTATATATAAATATATATATATATGTGCAGAACCTATTTGAAGGCCCCTCGTATTTTTTTTTTTTTTATTTGAAACAGAACAAATAACGGGGGTTATCCTCAAAAGAGATACTCCGACTTAACTGCTGTTCAGTCTGTGTGTAACTTTGGAAACGATCCTCAAAAGGCTTTTTCCAAAGTTAGGCAGAAGATCCGGCATGTGTAATTGAATTACACTGCCGAATCTTAGGATGCAGTACCGCATCCGCCGCTGGGGGCATTTCGAGTCGAAATGCCGTTGCTAGTATGCAAATTAGCACTTAAGGCGATCCACAAAGCTTTCTAGCTTCCTTTTTGCGCCGTAAGTGTTATTTTGCAAGTGTAAAATTAGGGCTGGTTCTACAAAGTGTAAACTAGTCACACCTTGTAAAAGCCCATTCCAGCGACGGCATTTGGTATGCTTTCCCGAGGGAGAACTCCACGGCAATTTGTAAAAAACAAAACCGGCATGGGTTCCCCCCCAGGAGCATACCAGGCCCTTAGGTCTGGTATGGGTTGTAAGGGGACCCCCCCCTACGCCGAAAAATCGACGTAGGGGTCCCCCTACAATCCATACCAGACCCGTATCCAAAGCACGCTACCCGGCCGGCCAGGAATGGGAGTGGGGACGAGCGAGCGCCCCCCCCCCTCCTGGGCCGTGCCAGGCCGCATGCCCTCAACATGGGGGGGTTGGGTGCTCTGGGGCAGGGGGGCGCACTACGGGCCCCCCCACCCCAGAGCACCCTGTCCCCATGTTGATGAGGACAGGACCTCTTCCCGACAACCCTTGCCATTGGTTGTCGGGGTCTGCAGGCGGAGGCTTATCGGAATCTGGGAGTCCCCTTTAATAAGGGGGCCCCCAGATACCGGCCCCCCACCCTAAGTGAATGGATATGGGGTACATCGTACCCCTATCCATTCACCTGGAGGCAAAAAGTAAAAGTTAATAAACACACAACACAAGGCTTTTTAAAATATTTTATTATTCTGCTCCGGACGCCCCCCCTGTCTTCGTTATTAGCTCAATTAGCAGGGGGGGCTTCTTCTTCCACTCTCCGGGGGTCTTCTCCGCTCTCCGGGGGTCTTCTCCGCTCTCCGGGGGGGCTTCTCCGGACTCCGGGGGGCTTCTTCCATCTTCTCCCCTCTTCCGCTCTTGACTCGGCGAACCCCGGTTCTTCTGCAGCTCTCCGGTGCCTTCTTCTTCAGCGCTGGCTGCCTGCTATGTTTGTGTGTTAGCTCGATTTCAAACAGGCAGCCAGCGCGGTCTTCTGTGGCGTCAGGGTCTTCTGGTCTTCTGTTCTTCCGATGTTGCCTCGTCGCCTGTTGTCGCTGTAATGATGGAAGCGCGCCTTGCATCACATTTATATAGGCATCACCGTCCCATCATGCTCCGGTAGGTACCCACGTGGTGGGTGCACATGGGTAGGCACCCACCACGTGGGTACCTACCGGAGCATGACGGACGGTGATGCCTATATAAATGGGATGCAAGGCGCGCTTCCATCATTACAGCGACAACAGGCGACGAGGCAACATCGGAAGAAAGGAAGAGAAGACCCTGACGCCACAGAAGACCGCGCTGGCTGCCTGTTTGAAATCGAGCTAACACACAAACATAGCAGGCAGCCAGCGCTGAAGAAGAAGGCACCGGAGAGCTGCAGAAGAACCGGGGTTCGCCGAGTCAAGAGCGGAAGAGGGGAGAAGATGGAAGAAGCCCCCCGGAGTCCGGAGAAGCCCCCCCGGAGAGCGGAGAAGACCCCCGGAGAGCGGAGAAGACCCCCGGAGAGTGGAAGAAGAAGCCCCCCCTGCTAATTGAGCTAATAACGAAGACAGGGGGGGCGTCCGGAGCAGAATAATAAAATATTTTAAAAAGCCTTGTGTTGTGTGTTTATTAACTTTTACTTTTTGCCTCCAGGTGAATGGGTAGGGGTACGATGTACCCCATATCCATTCACTTAGGGTGGGGGGCCGGTATCTGGGGGCCCCCTTATTAAAGGGGACTCCCAGATTCCGATAAGCCTCCGCCCGCAGACCCCGACAACCAATGGCAAGGGTTGTCGGGAAGAGGTCCTGTCCTCATCAACATGGGGACAGGGTGCTCTGGGGTGGGGGGGCCCGTAGTGCGCCCCCCTGCCCCAGAGCACCCAACCCCCCCATGTTGAGGGCATGCGGCCTGGCACGGCCCAGGAGGGGGGGGGGGCGCTCGCTCGTCCCCACTCCCATTCCTGGCCGGCCGGGTAGCGTGCTTTGGATACGGGTCTGGTATGGATTGTAGGGGGACCCCCTACGTCAATTTTTCGGCGTGGGGGGGTCCCCTTACAACCCATGCCAGACCTAAGGGCCTGGTATGCTCCTGGGGGGGGAACCCATGCCGGTTTTTTCTTTGAAAATTGGCATGGAGTTCTCCCTCAGGAATGCATGCCGCTGTCATTTTTTTTTTTCCCCGACGCAACTTTAAGCCGTCGCGATCCTCAAAACTCGGCGTAACGTAACTTCGCGCATGCGCAGTACGGCCGGCGCGGGAGCGCGCCTCATTTAAATGGGACTCGCCCCATTTGAATAGGAACGCCTTGCGCCGGCGGAATTTTAGTTACACAGCCTGAAATTTCTAGATAAGTGCTTTGTGGATCAGGCACTTAGGTAGAAACTTTAAGGCAGTGTAACTTAAATTGGATTTTTTAAGATACGTCAGGTTTTTGTGGATCTGGCCCAACATTTCTAACCTTGGCCTGGTGACCTTGATGAAGCCTATAGCATGCTGCCTTCAGGCGTGGGTGCTTGCTTTGCAATTTGAGTTTCCTGGATGTGCCCTGTGTCACGTTGTCATTTTTGTAATCCATTTTTGATAAATAAAGATGCGCTTTCAAAACTGCAATGACCATTATCTGTTTGGACAAAAAAAAATGATACAAGGGTCATTTATCTTTTCATTTCTGTGTTCTTTTTTTTGTAAAATAAATATGTACCTCAAGTGCCGTTTCAAATTCAGATACATAACGGTTTGAGGTCCCGGGATGTACGGACAGACTTGCTGATTTGGCAAAATCCACAGACAGCTTGACTCTTCAGTAAGACACAGAAGCTATGCCCAGCATACTTCAGATAAAGTAATGCAAGTGACTTTCCTAAGCCCCGCCTCTGCAATGAAATTGAAACTAAGGCCCAGATTCTCGTACATCCGCGTATCTTCGCGCGGGCGTAACGTATCTGATTTACGTTACGCCTCCGCAACTTAGCAGGGCAAGTGCTGTATTCTCAAAGCACTTGCTCCGTAAGTTGCGGCGGCGTAGCGTAAATCGGCCGGCGTAAGCCCGCCTAATTCAAATTTGGAACGGGGGGGCGTGTTTTATGTAAATGTTGTGTGACCCGACGTGATTGAGGTTTTTCCCGAACGGCGCATGCGCCGTCCGTGGAATTTCCCAGTGTGCATTGCTCCAAAGTACGCCGCAAGGACGTCATTGGTTTCGACGTGAACGTAAATGACGTCCAGCCCCATTCACGGACGACTTACGCAAACGACGTAACTTTTTTAAATTTCGACGCAGGAACGACGGCCATATTTAACATTGGTACGCCTCACTTACGCCACCATATAGCAGGGGTAACTATACGCCGGGAAAAGCCTAACGTAAACGGCGTAAATGTACTGCGTCGGCCGGGCGTACGTTCGGGAATTCGCGGATCTAGCTAATTTGCATACTCAACGCGTAATTCGACGGAAGCGCCACCTAGCGGCCAGCGTAAATATGCATTTACGATACGACGGTGTAACACAGTTAAGCCAGTCGGATCTACGGGAAATCTATGCGTAACTGATTCTAAGAATCAGGCGCATAGATACGACCGCGCAACTTAGAGATACGACGGCGTATCTGGAGATACGCCGTCATATCTCGTTTGAGAATCTGGGCCTAAATTGGGCAAGCATAAAGAAGAAGGGAGTGCCTAGTTTAGGGGCGGTACTAACTAACTTCAAAGTGATACTAAAGACTCCATTTTTTTAAAGCGGTTGTATACCCTCATATCCTACTTGCACCTACAGGTAAGCCTACATTAAACCTTACCTGTAGGTGCTTGCAATATCTCCTTAACCTACATGGTTAAGGAGATATTTTCAGAAAAGCGCCCATCGATGTCTATGGCGCATGCGCGCCGTAGACAATGACGCAGGTGCGCTCAGTGCGCCGGCTCTTGAATGGGAGCCTGCCGGAAATGTGCACATGTGCAGGATTCGTGCCGTTCCGCACACATACGCGGGAGTGACGTCATCATCGTCGCTCCGGCCAGTCACAGCGCCGGAGCGGCGATACCCGGAAGTCACTCCGGGTATCATGGCGGCGACGGAGGACGTGTTTCGAGGACCGCTTCGGGGGCTTCAACCTAAGGTAAGTAATTGATAATGAGCTAGTATGCTAGTTAAACTAGCTCATTATGCCCTTCCCTTGCAGGTTTTTATTTTTTGTTGGGGTATACAACCGCTTTAAATAACAAACATGTTATACTTACCTGCCCAATGGTTTTGCACAGAGCCCCCCTGGTGCTCCAGGCTCCGCCCTCCTATCAAGTGCGCCAAGAGCAAGGTAATGTGCGTGCTCGTGTGTGCTCGGTCCCAAGCCGGCTCTGTGTGTCCATTGACACTCAGGACCAGATCCACAAAGAAGTTACGCTGGCGTATCTATTGTTACGCTGGCGTATCTATTGTTACGCTGGTGTATCTATTGATACGCCGCGCAACTTCTAGTTTGCTCCGGCGTATCTTTGTTTTGTATCCACAAAACTAGATACGCCTGAAGCTGGGCTAGATCCGACTGGCGTACGTCTTAGTACGCCGTCGGATCTAAGGTGCGTATTTACGCTGGCCGCTAGGTGGCGTTTCCGTCGATTTCTGCGTCGAGTATGCAAATTAGCTAGATACGTCGATCCACGAACATACGTCCGGCCGGCGCGTTTTTTTACATCGTTTACGTCTTTTTTCGGCGTATAGTTACCCCTATGAGGCGTATCCTATGTTAAGTATGGACGTCGTTCCCGCGTCGAATTTAGAAAATTTTACGTCGTTTGTGTTCGGCTTTTTTCGGCGTATAGTTACCCCTGCTATATGAGGCGTATCCTATGTTTTTTTTTTTTTTTTTTTTTTTTTACTTCAGACTCCACCTCATAGAGTGTGCATTTACATGCTCATGTTCTGCGTACCAGCCCATTGCATCTCTATTTCGGTTTTGCATCATTAGTGTCTCTGCTTTTTATGCTAGTTGTTTTTGTTTTGTTTTCCACTTTTGTTTTTTTTTTTTTTTTTTTTTTTTTTTTAATTGTTATATATATGTTATATTATTTTCTTGAGTACATTTTTGACTTCTTTTGCTGGGCGTATACAAAAGTTTTCCCTTAATACTTCACCTCCCCTTACCCGTCCCTCCCCCCCCCCCCTCCTATCTCACCAAAACAATCTCCTTATACCTCTACTTCTCTCTAATTTTTCTATAATGGCCTTAAGTATCTTCTCTTAATTTTTCCGCGTAACTCCACGATTTCTTAAAAGTTCTCCAATTTTCCCATTTCATATTTTGTAATATGTTATTACCCTCCATGTCTTCCTGCAGTTCCTCCATTTTATACGTTTCTTCAACCGCATCGATCCATTCCCAGATCGATGGGCATTCCACCTCTTGCCAGCCCCTTGGAATTAATCTTTTGGCAGCATTCAATAGGTGTGGTACTAGCGATTTTTTATAACTTTTAATGCCTTCTTCCCCCCCGTGAAACAGGACAACCCAAGGGTCCATCTTTATCTTTTTCTTTGTAATCTCTTCGACGCAGGTCAATATTTTTTCCCAGTACCTCCTTATCTTAGGGCATCCCCACCACAGGTGCGCCATATTTCCTGGTAAACCGCAGCCCCTCCAGCACTCTCCAGTTTGTCCCTCTTTAAACTTTTTTAATTTGTCTGGTGTCATATACCATCCGGCTATGCATTTAAAACACATCTCTGCTGTGCGGCTATCCACCGCGGAGGAGTGTGTCAGGGTCAGCATTTTCTCTATTGTGGTCCTATCCTGATGTGTCCCTAGTTCCCTTTCCCATTTTTTAATGAATGGGGGTATGTTCTGCTCTTCCATCTTCAGTAACATCTTATATAGTCCCGAGATAGTTCCTCTGGCCTTTTTTGTAGCGCATATTTTTTCCAATTCCAATAACTGATCTCCCGACCTCAGTGGGTGTGGAAGGTCTTGGATAAAATGATTTAGTTGCCGATATCTCCATTCATTAATTTCCAGGAAAGAGTTTTTTAATTTCAACTCCTGTAGTGTTAAAATGTGCCCTTCCTTCATTATATCCCTTAGTTGTATAGTGTCCATTTTAATCCAATTTCCCCCCACTTGTGTTTTACCTGGTGCAAAATAATCATTATTCTTTAGTGATATAAGGGGTGAATTGTACTCTTTCACAATTTTTTTATAGACCGTGTCCCAAACTTTAAGTGCATTTTTGGTTATCTCGTGTGCGTTTTTATCTATTGTCCTAAATTGTGGAGGGTTCCAAATTATCTTATCTAACCTTGCCTGTGACAATTTATTTTCTACACTAACCCACCTTTTTTCTTTGCTAGCTCTGGCCCACTCCACCACTCTTGTTAATATCACCGCCTCATAGTATCTTTTGACATCGGGGACCGCTAATCCACCCTTTTTTTTTGGTTGTTTTAGGGTCTGAAGTGCTATCCTGTGCTTCTTATTTCTCCATATATAATTCATTATTAATTTTCTAAGGGCCGAGAACAATGTCCCGGGGAGGGCAATGGGGATCATCTGGAACTTATATAAAATTTTTGGCAGAATGACCATTTTGCAGTAATTAATTCGTCCTATCCATGATATTGCCCTGTTTTCCACCCTTTTTGTTTCTGTCTTAATTTCATTTAATAAAGGGATAAAATTTATCGTATACATCTCCCTAGTAGATTTTGCTAGCAGTATTCCTAGGTATTTGAGTTCTTTCACCCAAGCAAATTTGTACTTCATTTTCAGGAGTTGTTCTTCTATCCTGCTTATGTTTATACTCATAATCTCCGTTTTTGTGATGTTTAATTTAAAGTTTGAGATTTCTCCGTATTCGCTACAAAGGTTTAAAAGGTTTGGAATTGATGTTTTGGGTTCCATTAAATAGAAGAGGACGTCGTCTGCAAAAGCTGCAAGTTTATGTTCCTCCTCTCCTATTTTAACCCCTTTTATTTTTTGAGAGTTTCTGATCCTAGCCAGGAGGGGTTCCAATGCGAGCACGAACAGTAATGGCGATAGAGGGCACCCTTGCCTTGTACCGTTTCTCATTAAGAAGGTTTGAGAGAGACTTCCATTTATTTTTATTTTGGCCGTGGGGGACCTGTAGAGAGTGCCAATCCACTCCATCATCCTCTGTCCAAACCCCATTTCCTTCAGGGTGAGCAACATGAGTCTCCAGTCTACCCTGTCAAACGCTTTTTCTGCGTCTATCGACAGAAGTAGACCTGGGGACCCTGCCGCCTTCATTTTCCGAAGGATTAACAGTGTTCTAACCCCATTGTCTCTCCCCTCTCTTCCCTGGACAAAACCCGTCTGATCCGGGTACACCAATCTCGCCATTTCCTGTTTAACTCTCCCGGCCAATACCTTTGCAAACAGTTTTAAGTCTGTATTGAGCAGAGATATCGGCCGGTATCCTGAACAGTTTCCGATGTCCTTCCCTTCCTTAGGGATAACGGTGATAGTTGCTTCCGATGCCTCTTTACTTAGTTCGTACTCCTTTCCAAGCCCATTATAATACTGGCATAGCCTTGGCAGAAGTATCTCCTTAAATTTTTTGTAATACATTACTGTAAAGCCGTCTGGCCCCGGACTTTTACCTGAGGCAGAGCTTGATAGTGCTACTCTAATTTCGTTTTCCGTTATTTGCCTGTCCATCCCCTGTGCGTCTATTTGACTGACTTTTGATAACCTTGCTTCTTCTAAAAATGCTGAGATTTTTTTGTCTTTCTCCCCTTTTTGCCAGTTTTTTTGTTCTACTGAGTATAATTTTTCATAATATAATCTAAATGTTTCAGCAATATCTTTTGTTGTATGCAAGACCTCTCCTTTTTCATTTTTGATTTTATCTATATAATTCCTTGATTTCTTTTTTTGTACCATCCGGGCAAGATGTTTGCTTGTTTTATTTCCCCACCTATATCTCTCCCTTGCCACCAAGTTAAATTCCCTTCTTGTTTCCCGATCAATAAGTTCTTTAAGTTCGTTCCGCTTATTAACTAGGTCCAGATAAATATCTCGTTGTTTACCATTTTTCTTATGTGTTAGTTCCAAATTGAAGATCTCATCTACTAATTTTTCCTTCTTACTGTTCATTTCTTTTTTCCTCCTCGCCCCTTCGGAGATTAACACCCCTCTAATCACCGCCTTATGGGCATCCCATAATGTTGCTGCCGAAATTTCATCTGTCTTGTTTATCTTAAAATATTCCTCTAATTCTTTTTTAACCCTCATTAAACTTTTTTCTTCTATTAGTAGTTTCTCATTTAGTCTCCAATTTGGGTAGGTCCTTTGATTGCCTATAATATTTATGGATATACTGATTGGGGCATGGTCGGAAATCGTCATGGTCTCTATTTTTGTCTCGACCACCGCATCTAACATTCTATGCTCAATGAAAATGTGATCGATCCGGGAGTAACTTTCGTGTACGTGAGAATAAAATGTATAATCTCGTTTGCTTGGGTTAAAGATCCTCCATGTGTCTACTAATTGGCTTCTATGTAGACTACCTTTTACCTTTCTCAGTTGCCTTTCTTGAGTCTCTAATGTTTGGTGTGTTTTATCGGCCTTTGTGTCCATACAAAAATTTAAGTCTCCTCCCAATATTATCTTTCCCCTCCTGAAATCTTTTAATTTCCCCAGGATTCCCTGGAGGTATTTCATCGGGGAGGTGTTCGGTGCATATATGTTTACAAGAGTATATTCCTCCTCCTCTAGTTTTCCCCTTAAAAAGAGGAATCTCCCTTCAGGGTCTGTCATTCGATCTGTTAACACAAACCTAATCCCCTTAGCTATCCCAATTGCTACCCCTCTGGCCCTTTTAGAAATGGTGTCCCCGTAGTACCATATGGGGAAGTCAGGGGAATATAGCTTTATGTTTGATCCCAATGTAAGATGGGTTTCCTGCAGGAGGACGACATCTGACCTATACCTCTTTAGTTCCTTTAGTACCTTATGTCTCTTTGATGGACTATTGAGGCCTTTTACATTATAAGATAAGCATTTAATTACCGGCATCTTGGTTGTTGGTTACAGTTTCTTCCGCTTGTTTTGGTGAGATAGGATATCTTCCCCCCCTCCTCCCTCCCCCTCCCCTCCCTCCCCCCCCTCTCCCCCCCTCCCCCTCCCCCCCCCCCTCCCCTCCCCCCCCCAACCCATCCCTCCCTCCTTCCCGCGTATCCTATGTTAAGTATGGCCGTCTTTCCCGCGTCGAATTTTGAAAATTTTACGTCGTTTGTGCAAGTCGTTCGCGAATAGGGCTTTGCGTAGAATGACGTTCATGTCGTAAGCATTGGCTTGTTGCGGGTTGATTTCGAGCATGCGCACTGGGATACCCCCACGGACGGCAAAAAAAACGTCATTTACGTCGGGTCAAGACATATTAACATAAAACACGCCCCCATCTCATCCATTTGAATTGCGCGCCCTTACGCCGACAAAGTTACACTACGCCGCCGTAACTTACGGCGCGAATTCTTTCAGGATACAGAAAATACGCTGTAAGTTACGGCGGCGTAGTGTATCAGAGATACGCTACGCCGGACGGAAAGATGCGCTGAGGTACGTGGATCTGGCCCACAGAGTGCAGCTCAGCCCCGCCCCCTCGTCTCTGGCTGTGAAAAAAATAATAAATTCACATTTTTTCCTCCAAATATATCTGAATTTAATATTTTTCTGTAAATAGTAGACTTCGTCTTTAAATACATATCTGCTCAGTGCATGAGATATATACAGGAGCGGTGTGCTGTGACTCGGTGCTCTTATACATTTTCATAGTTGCGTAATTGGTGAGGTTGAAAAAAGACCAATATAAAAAAATAATAAAAATCTCCATTAGCTCTATTCAGCTTTGGGATGAACATTAGTGAAGGGAAGAAACCTGGAGAAGGTGTTATTAGTGTTCTATGGCAATGTGCCTATGATCACCTGCAGTTCTCACGCATGGACACCAGGGGGCGAGCGAGTCCTCGCTAGAAGCCTGATAGAGAAACAGCGTGCAGTTTATGAATGTTCACCGCTAGATGGCAGCGCAGAACAACAACATTGTGACGTATGAAACTCAAACCAGCAGGTGGAACGCAAAACCCGGAAGTGTGGTGGAGCACAAGCGGAAGTTTCACATGGAAGCGGAAGTGGGTAGAGCTAATCCTGGAGTTGAAGGGGACTGGAGAGTAAATAGCAGCTAACTGACTGTGAGGAAGTGGGAGTGTGTTCTGTATGGCTTGTATTTTATATACTGCCTCTGTATGGCTTGTATTTTATATATTGCCTCTGTATGGCTTGTATTTTATATACTGCCTCTGTATGGCTTGTATTTTATATACTGCCTCTGTATGGCTTGTATTTTATATATTGCACAGCCTGGGAGTATTTATTATGATTGCAATGTGGTTTTTGGATGTATGGGACACAAATGTGATATAAACCTGAACATCACAGAGATTTATTTATTTATCCTTATTATTTTCCAGGTTGTCAACCTTCTAAAAAGGTGTGAGCCGCACCCGTGGACAACAAACGGCGCCGAGCGATCCGCAGAGGATGGAGGAGGACCGGGGTCACATGACCGAGACCATCTTAGACCTCACCCTGGAGATCGTCTACCTGCTGACCGGAGAGGTGAGGAGGATTCTGGGAGGTCACATGACACCACTCTTATCTCTATTAATAAAACACAGACCTGACTGGAGAGGTGAGGAGGATTCTGGGAGGTCACATGACATCACTCTTATCTCTATTAATAAAACACAGACCTGACCGGAGAGGTGAGGAGGATTCTGGGAGGTCACATGACACCACTCTTATCTCTATTAATAAAACACAGACCTGACCGGAGAGGTGAGGAGGATTCTGGGAGGTCACATGACATCACTCTTATCTCTATTAATAAAACACAGACCTGACCGGAGAGGTGAGGAGGGTTCTGGGAGGTCACATGACATCTCTCTTATCTCTATTAATAAAACACAGACCTGACCGGAGAGGTGAGGAGGGTTCTGGGAGGTCACATGACATCACTCTTATCTCTAATAATAAAACACAGAGCTGACCGGAGAGGTGAGGAGGATTCTGGGAGGTCACATGACATCTCTCTTATCTCTATTAATAAAACACAGACCTGACCGGAGAGGTGAGGAGGATTCTGGGAGGTCACATGACATCGCTCTTATCTCTATTAATAAAACACAGAGCTGACCGGAGAGGTGAGGAGGATTCTGGGAGGTCACATGACATCACTCTTATCTCTATTAATAAAACACAGACCTGACCGGAGAGGTGAGGAGGATTCTGGGAGGTCACATGACATCACTCTTATCTCTATTAATAAAACACAGACCTGACCGGAGAGGTGAGGAGGGTTCTGGGAGGTCACGTGACATCTGTCACACATTTCCTGGGTTTTCTCTTGTTTAGAAATATGCCGCGGTGAAGATGGCGACTATTGAGGGTCTCTTACAAGGAATGTATCCAACGATAACCAAAGGGTGGATCAGGACGCAGAGTCCCAGAAAAGGACCCCCACCTCCCTCCTTGACAACTGAGAGATACAACAACAAGAAGATTGTAGAAGTGACCCAGAAGATCATTGATCTGCTGGCAGGAGAGGTGAGCGGTGCCGGGAATTCTGGGACATTATCCAGTAACAGACAAGGGATGTGTCTGGATGGTGACGGTATCATTGTGTGTGTCAGGTTCCTATAAGGTGTCTTCTGTATTTTTTTTTTTTAGGGGGTTTTAAGAGAATCCGAATGTCACCAGCAGGATATCATGATGGAGAATCTCCAGAACCTCCAGGCAGGTACGATACCGTTCTTTTTTTTTTTTTTTTTTTTTTTTTTTATTATCTCTATTCAGGGAGGGATATAGATAGAGGTCGAGCGATATGGGTTTTTCTCTGGATATTTAGAAATTGGGCGGCCGATATATGATGCTGTTTAAAAAATAAAAAAAACTCACGCACTCCACTTCTTCCTGCTTGCTCCAGTCACTCTAGTACACACTTGATGTCCTCAGTACAGATGGCACTGGTTTGGAACTGGCAGGTGGCACTGGTTTGGAACTGACAGATGGCACTATTGGCACTGGTTGGTGGCACTGACAGATGGCACTGATAGGCACTATCAGGTAGCACTGGTTTGGAACTGACAGATGGCACTGGCAGGTGGCACTTGGAACTGCTTGGCACTGGCAGGTGGCACTGGCTGGTGGCACTGATTGGCGGAGGCGGTTGGCACTGGCAGGTGACACTGACAGATGGCACTGATTGTCGGTGGCACTGGCACTGACAGGTGGCATTGGCAGGTTTCACACTGAGCCGAGTGTAACTGTAAGACCCCTTTCACACTGAGGAGATTTTCAGGCGGTACAGCGCTAAAAATAGCACCTAAATACCGCCTGAAAAACTCCTGCCCAGCCTTCTCAATGTGAAAGCCTGAGGGCTTTCACACTGAGGCGATGCGCTGGCAGGAGAGAAAAAAATGTCCTGCAAGCATCATCTTTGGAGCGGTGTGTATACCGCTCCTTCACCACTCCTTCCAATTTAAAACAATGGGAAACCGCGGTAATACTGCCCCCAATGCGCCTCTGCTGAGGCGCATTGTGGGCGGTATTAACCCTTTATTGGCCGCTAGCGGGGGTTAATACTGCACCGCTAGCGGCCGAATCCCGTGGCAATTTCGAGGGTATAGCGGCGCCGATTTATCAAAAATGGCCAAATATTGGCCGATATATCGGTCGACCTCTAGATATATAACAACATCCAATATGGCACAGGGTTCCTCCCGAATAAGGATGAGCTCTGGCGTGTTCGCATGCTACACATGCAGAGCCCGCCAGGAAGTGAGCACGGCGCTGCGCTAATCACAGCCAGGGAGACATTTCCCGATCCCTGCAGCCGAGCATCGGGACAATGTCTCCCTGGCTGTGATTAGCGCAGCGCCGTGCTCACTTCCTGGCGGGCTCTGCATGTGTAGCATGCGAACACGCCAGAGCTCCTCCTTACCTCCATAGACCCAGTCTGTACGAAAAGTAGGGTCACCCTGCTGACTTGGCACCATCCACAGGCAACTTAACCCTTCAATAGGGAAGTTTGACCACTTGACCCCCCCTCCCCCCCCACCTTTCCTGACCAGGAAATTTTTTAACTATACGGCACTGCATTACTTTAACTGACAATTGCGCGGTCGTGCGACGTTGTGCCCAAATTAAATGTATGTCCTTTTTTTCCCACAAATAGAGCTTTCTTTTGGTGGTATTTGATCACCTCTGCGGGTTTATTGTTTGCACTATAAACAAAAAAAGAGCGACAATTTTGAAAAAAACAACAATATTTTTTTACTTTTTGCTATAAAACACAACCAATAAAAAAAAAAATCAAATTTCTTCATCAGTTTAGGCCGATATGGATCCTGCTACATATTTTTGGTAAAGAATCCCAATAAGCGTATATTAATTGGTTTGCACAAAAGTTATAGCGTCTATAGACTATGGTGTGTGTGTGTATATAGACTAGAATTTGTATTTATTAGTGGGAATGCTTTAATAAGCATTCCCAGTATTGATATTCGTTTTTTATTATTCTTCTTCTTAATTTTAATTTTAATTTTATTCCGTACGTTTTTTGGCTCTGCGTAACTTCTGCATACTTTCAGCTATTGAGACCATTGAACTTTTAAAATGTGCATCTCATTCAGCTAACGATGGGACTTCTTCAAGTTTTTTTGTACTATTTATACTTTTTAAAATATTAAGCTTTTAGACACTTTTTTTTAACATTGAAGTCAATGAGAACATCCTTTTTCCTGCTTCAAAACACACGTTCTGCCAAAAGTTTCAGCTACTTCATACTTTCACTTACAGACACCAAACAAACTTTAAAGCGGTCACAAAATATTCAGCTATCCAAACATGACTTTTTAGATTGATATCTTTTACGGTTTTTGTGAAAACGCAATTTACGTTTAGTGATTTTTTTATCGGTTATAATGTAATCCTATGGAGCAGGTTTAGAGTGTGTCATGTGACCTTTAGAGTGGAGATCATCCACAAAAAATATTATCTTTAAAAAAAGGGGGAACAAATTGCTCTCACGCCCACACGATCTACTTGTCATACACAATTTATATATCAAAACGTAGGTATGCTTGTCTGGTTTCAGGCAATGTGATCAGTTTTGCGATAGGCATTTGACTTTTAGTTCCAGGAGCTTCTAAAGGACAAGTGCCTCAAACGCCCTCCCATTGACCGTCATGTTAAAAAGTCTAAAAAAAAATCCTGCAAACACACAAAGACGCTCTTTTCTAAATCGCTGGCATGGCCACAATTTTAAGTTTATCAACATAAATTTCATATCGCTGCGTTCACAAGGGCCGTGTCTTTCAAACGGTGAAGTCGCTGTATCGATCGCATGTACGGTTGTGGATTTATTACGTTTTGTTTGGAGGCGTAATTAATGTATTGGTCTGTGAATTAAAAGGCGTTTGTAATGGAATTTCTTTCCATAAATAGCTTTCTACCTCAGTGCAATATTCCTCCTCACTGACCTGGGGGGAGGGGAAACCTCTTGAGGGGGGAGGGGCGACCAGGAAGTCAGCATACTCTCTACTTTGCAGATAGAGAAAGGAGCTGTGTGTCCTAAAGATAGTGTAGTGGTTATGGTGAATGGCTTTGGTGCGGGCTCAGCAATTCAGCATTCCCACTCGCATTTTCCTCAGGGAATGCATTTTCTAGTTTATTTTGTTATACTGGTAATGGCGGTGATCAGCAACGTCTAACGTCTACGCCGGCGGCCTCCGGCGCAAGGAGGGCCAATTCAAATGGGCGTGAGCCATTTAAATTAGGCGCGCTCCCGCGCCGGAACTACTGCGCATGCTCCGTTTCTTAACTCCCGCCGTGCTTTGCGCGCCGTGACGTCATTTTTTCAAAAAGGCGACGTGCGTAGCGTAATTCCGTATTCCCGGACGGCTTACGCAAACGACGTTGATTTTTAAATTTCGACGCGGGAACGACGGCCATACTTTAGACAGCAATACGTTTGCTGACTAAAGTTAGGGCACCTAAAACGACGACTAACTTTGCGACGGGAAACTAGACTAGCAGCGACGTAGCGAACGCGAAAATCCGTTGTGGATCGCCGTAACTCCTAATTTGCATACCCGACGCTGGTTTACGACGCAAACTCCCCCCAGCGGCGGCCGCGGTACTGCATCTTAAGATCCGACAGTGTAAAACTATTACACATGTCGGATCTTCTGGATATCTATGTGTAACTGATTCTATGAAGCAGTCGCATAGATAGAAACAGAGATACGACGGAGTATCTCTTTTGTGAATCTGGCCCTCTGACACTAAGTGACTCTTTGCAGGAACCAGTGACACTAAGACAGTGATCAGCGCTAAAAATATGCACTGTCACTGTGCTAATGACACTGGCTGGGAAGGGGTTAAACATGTAGGGGGTTCAAAGGGCTAAATGTGTGCCTAGCCAGTGTTTGTGTTTACTATGTGATTTTATTCCCTGCCCCAGGGACACAAAATTCATCCCTTACCCCCGTTTGTCAGAACGGAGCTCTGCCTTGTTTACATAGGCAGAGCTCCATTCTGTGTCTCTCCTCGCTGATCACCGACACCCACTGATCACCTTGTGCTGTGTCAAATCACAGCAGCAGCAGCGAGGGGGCGTCGGAGGCTCTTTACCACGTGATCAGCCGCGTTCAATCACGGCTGATCACAATGGAAACAGGAAGAGCCGTTGATCGGCTTTTCCTCACTTGCGTCAGACGCGAGTGGATAAGAGCCGATCGGCTGCTCTCCTGGCAAGGGGGGTCTGTGCTGATTGTTTATTAGCACAGCCCCCCCTCAGATGCCCACCCAGGATGCTGCTAGGACCACCAGGGATGGCCATCACACTGGACCACCAGGTATGCCCCCCTAGACCACCAGGTATGCCCCCTAGACCACCAGGGAAATGCCAATCAGTGCCCAGGCAGCTGCCAATCATTGCCCATCCCCAATGTTTGCCACTGCCATCAGTGATACCTATCAGTACTCAGCAGTGCCGCTGATCTGCCGTGCTGGTTCCGGCTATCGTGGAAGTTCCAGAGCATGCGCAAGCTGATGTGCTGAGATGGTTCCAGCTATCGGGAAAGTTCCTTCAAGGACTGCGCAGGCGCAAACTTGCTGACAGAAAATCTCCGAACCGCGGCCGGCATCCAGGGCGACGTGGATTTCGAGGTAAGTGGCCGGACGGCTCGCTCCGCTCCTGGCTCTTTTTTTAACATCCTCCAATCCACGGTGATGTTAAAGAATGAGCCTGGATGCCGGGTGAGGTTCAGAGATTTCCGTCGGGAAGTTTGCGCCTGCGCAGTCATTGAAGGAACTTCACCGTTAGGGGAACATTGAGGACAAGTCACCGCCTATCAGTACCCATCAGTGCAGCCTTTCAGTGCCCACCAGTGCCACCCATGAGTGTCCATCAGTTCCGTCTATCAATGACCACCAGTGCTGCCTATCAGTGCTGCCTATCAGTGCCACCTCATTGGTGCCACCTTATCAGTGCCCATCAGTGAAGGATAAAATTTACTGATTTACAAAATTGTATAACAGAAACAAAATTAAAACTTTTTTTTTTCTCCTAAATTTTTGGTCTTTTTTAGTTTGTTTAGCAAAAAATAAAAACCGCAGAGGTGATCAAAAACCACCAATAAAAATCTATTTGTGGGAACAAAATGCAAAAAATACCCTGTTTGGGTACAGTGTAGCACGACCGCGCAATTCTCATTTAAAAAGCGACAAAACTGAAGGCTGAAAATTTGGCTTGGGCAGGAAGGGGGTGCCTGGTATTGAAGTGGTTAAATCCACTTCTCCATTACTTCTGCCTTACTTCCTGGACAGACTTCAGGTCATGACAGAGCCGAGGGCAGATGATGCAGGGTGTGTGCTAATGAGATCAGCTGGTCAACTCCTCGTCAAGCATGCTAGCTAGCATCTCCGAACGGCGCCGATTGGCTACGGCTCCGGTGCCACCCCCACCTCAGGCCAAACGCGGTACTGCACACCGCTTTGGCCTGGATTTTGCTCATTTGCGAGACAACACTCGGAAACCGAGTTAGGATTTTTGAAAATGCAGCGCTGGTAGTGCGAAACGCTCGTTACTCGCAATCCGAGGTTCCCCTGTATTACTGAAATGGCTGTAGACTTCCTATGAAAGGGCACATTGATGAGACCAGCTACATCGTGGGTGCTCAACCTGTGGCCCCCAGCTGTTACGGAACTACAAATCCCATCATACCTCTGCCTTTGGGTGTCATGCTTGTAACTGTCAGCCACTTGCAATGCCTCATGGGACTTGTAGTTCCGTAACAGCTTGAAGGCCACAGGTTGAGCACCCGTGAGCTACATCATAAATAATACGTGACGATGTCAATAATTCTGTAACCCAGGGTTTGACAAATTTGCTTGGAATCTAGGAGCCAGCTAAAAAAGTTAGGAGCCAGAAAACGCGCCCCGTCCCGCCAAGCTCGCGCGCAGAAGCGAACACATACGTGAGCAGCGCCCGCATATGTAAATGGTGTTCAAACCACACATGTGAGGTATCGCCGCGATTGGTAGAGTGAGAGCAATAATTCTAGCCCTAGACCTCCTCTGTAACTCAAAACATGCAACCTGTAGATTTTTTTAAACATCGCCTATGGAGATTTTAAAGGGTAAAAGTTTGTCGGCATTCCACGAGCGGGCGCAATTTTGAAGCGTGACATGTTGGGTATGAATTTACTCGGCTTAACATTATCTTTCATAATATAAAAAAAAAATGGGGATAACTTTACTGTTGTCTTTTTTTTTTTTTTATTAAAAAAAGTGTATTTTTTCCCCAAAAAAGTGCGCTTGTAAGACTGCTGCGCAAATACAGCGTGACAGAAAGTATTGCAATGATCGCCATTTTATTCTCTAGGGTGTTAGAAAAAAATATATATAATGTTTGGGGGTTTTAAGTAATTTTCTAGCAAAAAAAAATTTTTTAGTCTCGTAAACACCGAATCTGGAAAACAGGCCCGGGGCTTAAGTGGTTAAAAAAGTGTAATTTTTTCCCAAAAAATGTGCGCTTGTAAGACCGCTGCGCAAATACGGCGTGACAGAAAGTATTGCAACGATCGCCATTTTATTCTCTAGGGCAGGGATATGCAATTAGCGGACCTCCAGCTGTTGCAGAACTACAATTCCCATGAGGCATAGCGAGACTCTGACAGCCACAAGCATGACACCCAGAGGCATGATGGGACTTGTAGTTTTGCGACAGCTGGAGGTCCGCTAATTGCATATCCCTGCTCTAGGGTGTTAGAATAAAAAAATATACGTAATGTTTGGGGGGTTCTAATTAGAGGGAAGGAGATGGCAGTGAAAATAGTAAAAAAAAAAAAAAACACACATTAGGGGCCAGATTCACAAAGAGATACGACGGTGTATTATCTACAGATACACCATCGTATCTCTGACTTACACTGGTCCTATCTATGCGCCTGATTCATAGAATCAGTTACGCATAGATATGGCTAAGATCCGACAGTGTTACACTGTGTTACACTGTCGGATCTTTTTTTCAATTTAAAAATGGCGCCGGGGGGCGTTCCCGCTGATTTACGATAAATAATATGTAAATCAGCGAGATACGCAAATTCACGAACGTACGCGGACCCGACGCAGTCTTCTTACGACGTTTCCGTAGCGGCTTTCCCGGCGTATACTTACCCCTTCTTTTATCAGGCGCAGCCAATGTTAAGTATAGCCGGCGTTCCCGCGTCGAATTTAAATTTTTTAACGTCGTTTGCGTAAGTCGTTCTCGAATACGGACGGACGTCGTTTACGTAAGCGTCGCAACCACTGACGTCCTAGCGACGTCAGTGGGAGCAATGCACGCCGGGAAATTTCGCGGACGGCGCCTGCGCATTTAAATCGGTGCGGGAACGCGCCTGATTTAAATAGTACACTCCCCCTAGCCGCGGAATTTGAATTCCGCCGGGGGGGTTAGGATCCGCCGTCGCAAGTTTGGAGGTAAGTTGTTTGTGAATTAGCCACTTGCCTCCCAAACTTGCCGGAGCGGATCTTAATTCACGTAGAACGAGCGGATCTATAGATCCGCTGCGCTACGTGAATCTGGCCCTTTAACTGCTGTTTTACTTGTAATGCCAACGGCCACCACCAGATGGCGCCAGGTCACAGAAGGCAGCTTGGGCCTTCACAAGGCTGCAAAGCCGCGGGCTAGATTACCGGCCGTCGCGGGCCCGCCACGATCGCGCGGCGGGCCCGTGAAAGCCGGTAATTGAGGCCGCGGCTTTGCGGCCTCAATTACCACCGGGCGCCAGGTCACAATTTCTTGTCCCAATTGCGACCTGGCGCCCGGATTTTGTCGAGGCCTGCTGTAACCTAATTTCTATTTTTTTTCCCAGCAGACTCATCCGAAAGAACCGAGACCACCGAGGATATAAAGAAGGACACCGACTCTAATGAAGAAGAGTGTCTCTTGGATGGAGGAATTAGTATCGAGATGGACAACGTCAAGGAAGAACCTTCCTCCAAGGAAGACCTTTCCGATGGAGACTGTTGGACCCATAGAAACCTCCAACCGCCCGCGAAGATTGGGGAGGACGCGCCGCAAAATAGAAGCATCTTCGACTCCGAGAGACACATTTGTATCAAGGAGGAGTCTGGCAGCGAAGATCTTGGGTTGGACTACATAGCCTGTCGTATTAAAGAGGAATTGTTTTCAGAAGACGAAGGGCGCCCTTCAGAGAGGATTAGGCACACGTACTCAACACTATGGACTCCGCGCCAAGAAGAAGAAGGTGGCGACCCGCCTGGGGACGGACACAAAAGAAATGCTCAACCGGCCACTTTATCCCAGCCGCCGTCACCCGGCGCCGAGTCCAAGACCTTCAGATGCGCCGAGTGCCAGAAAAGCTTTTCCAAGAGCACGAACCTGACCGTCCACCAGCGGATCCACTCCGGGGAGAAGCCGTACGTGTGTTCCGAGTGCGGCAAGTCCTTCAATCAGAAGTCGGTGCTGATCAGCCACCAGCAGACCCACAGCGGCCTGCGGCCTTACCCTTGTTCCGAGTGCGGGAAGAGTTTCACCAAGAGGACCAACCTGACCGTCCACCAGAGGATCCACTCGGGAGAAAAGCCGTACCTGTGCTCGGAGTGCGGGAAGTCCTTCACCCAGAAGTCTGGCTTGATCTGCCACCAGCGGACTCACACCGGGGAGCGGCCTTATTCTTGTCCCGACTGCGAGAAGTGCTTCACCAGCAGCTCCCACCTCCGTTTGCACCAGAGGGGACACTCCTCGCACGCCAGCCGAGAGACGCAGTGCTGATTTTTTTTGTTTCCCGTCAAAACTTTATATCGTATTTTTAAGATAAAAGAACAAAAGTTGTAATAATGTTCCTACCTCCTCCCCCTTTGTTGGCTGCTTTAAAGGGGTTGTAAAGGTACAATTTTTTTTATCGGTATTGCGACATTATGGCGGACACTTAGGACACTTTTGACACATTTTTGGGACCATTGTCATTTTTACAGCGATCAGTGCTATAGAAATGCACTGATTACTGTGAAAATGACACTGGCAGTGAAGGGGTTAACCACTAGGTGGCGCTGTAGGGGTTAAGTGTTCCCTTTAGGAGTGATTCTTACTGTAGGGGGGGCGTGGCTTGCTGTGACACGTCACTGATCGTTGTTCCCGATGACAAGGAACACGATGAGTGACGGTGTCACTAGGCAGAACGGGGCGATGTTGTGTTTACACTGACATCTCCCCATGCTATCTCTTCGTGAGACGATCGCGGGTATGCTCGCAGCGATCGAGTCCACGGAACCCGGGGGGCACGGGATCACGGAGATCGCGGCAGGCCCGCGCCCCGCAACAACCGCTTCTTAAAGGGGATTTATATATACGACCTTTTGCCTGCATGTGCCATTCTGCAGACGTATATCTGCGTGCGGAAAACGGTTAAATAGGCCGTCTGGCGCCAAGAGGAATTAAGCGCACGCGGTATGCGCCGTTCTATGGGAAAACCTATGCGCGTGCGCACATCTATGCGACAGACGTCTTACGGGGATTCCCTGACACAATCACATGAGGTAGGAAGTAGGGATGTCTCGATACCGAGCATTTCCCAGAGTACTTGTACTCGGGGGAAATGCTCTGATGCCTCACCTGATACCTGGGCTGAAAGGGGAGTTGCAAGTCTTCTCCCCCGTGCTGTATTTCCCCCCCACCCGTGCCCATCTTTCCCCCATGCTCGTCTTCTCTCCCCCCGCTCCGTGCCCGTCTTCTCTCCCCGCGCTCCGTGCCCGTCTTCTCCCCCCCGCTCCGTGCCCGTCTTCTCTCCCCGCCCTCCGTGCCCGTCTTCTCTCCCCGCCCTCCGTGCCCGTCTTCTCTCCCCGCGCTCCGTGCCCGTCTTCTCTCCCCCCGCTCCGTGCCCGTCTTCTCTCCCCCCGCTCCGTGCCCGTCTTCTCTCCCCCCGCTCCGTGCCCGTCTTCTCTCCCCCCGCTCCGTGCCCGTCTTCTCTCCCCGCGCTCCGTGCCCGTCTTCTCTCCCCGCGCTCCGTGCCCGTCTTCTCTCCCCGCGCTCCGTGCCCGTCTTCTCTCCCCCCGCTCCGTGCCCGTCTTCTCTCCCCCCGCTCCGTGCCCGTCTTCTCTCCCCGCGCTCCGTGCCCGTCTTCTCTCCCCCCGCTCAGTGCCCGTCTTCTCTCCCCCCGCTCCGTGCCCGTCTTCTCTCCCCGCGCTCCGTGCCCGTCTTCTCTCCCCCCGCTCCGTGCCCGTCTTCTCTCCCCGCGCTCCGTGCCCGTCTTCTCTCCCCGCGCTCCGTGCCCGTCTTCTCTCCCCGCGCTCCGTGCCCGTCTTCTCTCCCCCCGCTCCGTGCCCGTCTTCTCTCCCCCCGCTCCGTGCCCGTCTTCTCTCCCCCCGCTCCGTGCCCGTCTTCTCTCCCCCCCGCTCCGTGCCCGTCTTCTCTCCCCCCCGCTCCGTGCCCGTCTTCTCTCCCCGCGCTCCGTGCCGTCTTCTCTCCCCCCTCAATCTGTCAGGATGGAGAGTGGAGGTAGGACCCGCTAAACCCGGCTCCTACCTTTTCCGAATGAACAGAGTCGGTGATCACTGACTCTGTCCATTCACGTAACTGAGCATCGTAACCTGTGTTTACCATGCTTCAGTTTATGAATGGAGAGGAGCTTCTCTCCATTCATTTCAGCTGAGGCGGCAGAGAAAGGGACTGGGGAATCTGTGTCCTTAGTCCCTTTCTGTGTCTTAAAGGGGAGATTTCAGAGGTCTGTTAAGACCCCTGATATCTCACCAAAGACCCCCAACAGGGCTGATTAAAAAATAAATAAAAAGATTGGAAAAAAAAACCACACACTGACAATCCACCCCCCCCCCTCCTAAAAAAAAAAAATCAATGTAAAAAAGAAAAGAAAAAAAACTGCCACTGTCACATGACATTAAAAAAAAAAGTATCGGTATTCGGTATCGGCGAGTACTTAAAAAAAAGTATCGGTACTTGTACTCGGTCTCAAAAATGTGGTATTGGGACAACCCTAGTAGGAAGAGACCGAATGCGTAACCTTAGTGTAGTAGGCAATACGTGCAGAATCCAGGTACGGCTCCAGCAGGGGCACCGATGTTAAGAACCCAAAACAAGCTAAAAAGACAGCAGGGGCACCAACTAAGTGCAGCAATGAGGTGGCACAAGGTAGCAGAAAACAACTAGCAGCTCACTCTTAGAAAGTGGTGGTATGGATAGGCGACAATGTCAGAAAAATGGCACCAACATCCCTGTAGATATGTATAGACAAGGGAGTTTTTTTTTAGGGGAGGGATTTTTGGGGGTGCCGACAGAAAAAAGTACTTTCAATACTCCAATATATAAAATGTATAACAAAGATTTTATTACATAAAAGACGTAATTGAAAAATTGGCTATGCGTAAGGTGCACAGGTACAAGAGAACCTCTAGAAATCAATACAGATGGAAAAATTGGTCGCTCAACATTGGAGTGACTTATCCCGACATGTTTCGCCACTTAGGGCTTCCTCAGGTTTTTTTTTTTTTAAACGGTTAGATGTAACACTGGGACTTGATGTCAAGCCAAGTCGATGATCCTAACTGGATAGCATACATACGGGCAAACCAGAAAGAGCCGAAAGAGGATTATGCGACTGGGATATCTAGCCAAACTGAGGTTATAAAAGAGCCAAGGGTGCCCGGATTACAGACAGTTGCCTGTTTTTCAGACTCGGGGCCAGATTCACGTAGCGCAGCGGATCTATAGATCCGCTCGATCTACGTGAATTAAGATCCGCTCCCACAAGTTTGCCAGGCAAGTGGCTAATTCACAAACCACTTACCTCCAAACTTGCGGCGGCGGATCCTAAATCCCCGGCGGAATTCAAATTCCGCGGCTAGGGGGAGTGTACTATTTAAATCAGGCGCGTTCCCGCGCCGATTTAAATGCGCAGGCGCCGCCACTGACGTCGCTAGGACGTCAGTGGTTTTGACGTGAGCGTGACTTGCGACGCGCGTGTTTGTGAATCGGCGTACGCAAACGACGTTAGAAAATTCAAATTCGACGCGGGAACGCCGGCTATACTTAACATTGGCTGCGCCTGATAAAAGAAGGGGTAAGTATACGACGGAAAAGCCGCTACGGAAACGTCGTAAGAAGACTGCGACGGGTCCGCGTACGTTCGTGAATTTGCGTATCTCGCTGATTTACATATTATTCAAGGTAAATCAGCGGGAACGCCCCCGGCGCCATTTTTAAATCGAAAAGAAGATCCGACAGTGTAACACTGTCGTATCTCTTTGTGAATCTGGCCCACGGTGTTTAAAACCCACAAACATTATATATATTTTTTTGCTAACACCCATGAGAATAAAATGGCGGTCGTTGCAATACTTTTTGTCACGCCGTATTTGCGCAGCGGTCTTACAAGCGCACTTTTTTTGGAAAAAATTCCCTTTTTTTAATTAACAAATAAGACAACAGTAAAAAGTTATCCCGATTTGTTTTTTTTATATTATGAAAGATAATGTTACGCCGAGTAAAATGATACCCAACATGTCACGCTTCAAAATTGCGCCCGCTCGTGGAATGGCGTCAAACTTTTACCCTTGAAAATCTCCATAGGTCGATGTTTAAAAAATTCTATAGGTTTCATCTTTTGAGTTACAGAGGAGGTCTAGGGCTAGAATTATTGCTCTCGCTCTAACGATCGTGGAGATACCTCACATGTGCGATTGGAACACCGTTTTTATATGCGGGCGCTGCTCACGTAGCCTAAACCGCTTTTACAGTGAAGAACCTTGATGATGCAGAAACTGATCTGGTAGAGTGAGTCTTCGCCGCTGAAGGAGAATCCAAACCATTAACTTTCTGTCCTCCATCCCCTCCTCCTACAGTAGAGATTCCAAAGCCTGAATTGCTCTTACAGTGAAGAACCCTGTCCTATGCTACAAGCTTGGGGCATATACCATAGACAGCACACAGGCAGTCGGCTTTCTGATTTCCATTCCCACCTCCTATAGTAGAGATTCCAAAGCCTGTACTGCTCTTACAGTAAAGAACCAGGTCTATGCTACAAGCTTGGAACGTATATACCATAGACAGCACACAGGCAGTCAGCTTTCTGATCCGCCTAAACCGCTTTTACAGTGAAGAACCTTGATGATGCAGACACTGATCTGGTAGAGTGAGTCTTCGCCGCTGAAGGAGGATCCAAACCATTAACTTTCTGTCCTCCATCCCCACCTCCTACAGTAGAGATTCCAAAGCCTGAATTGCTCTTACAGTGAAGAACCCTGTCCTATGCTACAAGCTTGGGGCATATACCATAGACAGCACACAGGCAGTCGGCTTTCTGATTTCCATTCCCACCTCCTATAGTAGAGATTCCAAAGCCTGTACTGCTCTTACAGTAAAGAACCAGGTCTATGCTACAAGCTTGGAACGTATATACCATAGACAGCACACAGGCAGTCAGCTTTCTGATCCGCCTAAACCGCTTTTACAGTGAAGAACCTTGATGATGCAGAAACTGATCTGGTAGAGTGAGTCTTCGCCACTGAAGGAGAATCCGAACCATTAACTTTCTGTCCTCCATCCCCTCCTCCTACAGTAGAGATTCCAAAGACTGAATTGCTCTTACAGCGAAGAACCCTGTCTTATGGTACTGTGCTGTCCTATCTTGGGGTGCAATGTTTAGGCTGGCCGCTAGGTGGCGCTTCCATTGCGGTCGGCGTAGAATATGTAAATCACTAGATGCGCCTATTCACGAAACGTACGCCCGGCCGACGCAGTACAGATACGCCGTTTACGTAACGCTTTATCAGGCCTAAAGATATTCCATCAAATAGCTGGAATAGTAATGTTAAGTATGGCCGCCGTTCCCGCGTCGAAATTCGAAAATTTTACGTTGTTTGCGTAAGTCGTCCGTGAATAGGGATTTACGTCATTTACGTCCAATAGGCCCATGCGGCGTACCTTGCCGCAATGCACACTGGGATACGTAGGCGGACGGCGCATGCGCCGTTCCAAAAAAAACGTAAATCACGTCAGGTCTAACAAAATTAACATTAAACACGCCCCCTCAGCCTATTTTGAATTAGGCGCCCTTACGCCCGCCCGCTTTAGGCTACGCCGCCGTAACTTAGCAGGCAAGTACTATGTGAATCATGTACTTGCCTCGCTAACTTACGGCGGCGTAGTGTAAAGACGATACACTACGCCGCCGCAAAGTTAGGGCGGGCTATGTGAATCTAGCCCTATATATACACCAGGAATTGCGTGACGGCGCGACGTAAGAGCGAGCCATCGCGCATGCGCACCATCGCGCATGCGCACCAATGTCCCCATTGTTCTTCTGTGCTTTACTGGCAGTATTTGCGTGATGTTTGCTGCTATACCTCTCACACGCGGGGCGATCAGCGTTTACATATGCGTACGTGACTGGCATGTGCGTTTGCAGTTGTGCGTGAGCATGGGTGGACAGGAGTACGTTTTTTTTTTTTTTTTTTTACATGTTATTGTTTATTTTATTTAAATAAACATTTTTTACACTGTCTTCTTAAAAAAAAATGTATAAACTTTATTGTCATCACAAGGTATGAACAACATCCCTCCCCTCAGGAGAGATCTTGAGGTCTGATAGATCCCAATAGCTAGATTCAGGATGGAGGGCGCATACTTGCGGCGGCGTAGCTTATGGCATTTAGGCTACGCCGCCGTAAGTTAGCGAGGCAAGTACGTGCCTGCTAAGTTACGGCGGCGTAGCCTAAAGCGGGCGGGCGTAAGGGCGCCTAATTCAAAATGGGCTGAGGGGGCGTGTTTTATGTTAATTTTGGTTGACCTGACGTTTTTTTTTTTACGTTTTTTGGGAACGGCGCATGCGCCGTCCGCCTACATTTCCCAGTGTGCATTGCGGCAACGTACGCCGCACGGGCCTATTGATTTCGACGTGGACGTAAATGGCGTAAATCCCTATTCACGAACGACTTACGCAAACGACGTAAACATTTTGAAGTTCGACGCGGGAACGGCGGCTATACTTAACATTACTATTCCATCTATTTGATGGAATAACTTTAGGCCTGCTAATGCGTTACGTAAACGGCGTATCTGTACTGCGTCGGCCGGCCGTACGTTCGTGAATAGGCAAATCTACTGATTTACATATTCTACGCCGACCGCAATGGAAGCGCCACCTAGCGGCCATCCGAAATATTGCACCCTAAGATAGGACGGCGCAAGCCGTCGTATCTTAGATATGTTTAAGCGTATCTCTGTTTGAGCATACACTTAAACATAGGTCGGCGCAGATTCTGAGTTAGGTCGGCGTATCTACTGATAAGCCGACCTAACTCTACCTGAATCTAGCTATTAATCTCTCCATAAAGAGGACCTGTCACAGATCTCTCCTCTGGCCTCCAATGAAGCCGATCGGACGCAGATCGGTCTGATATGCTGTTTCAATATTACCTTTGGTTATACTTTAAAGACGTTTAGAAAGGCTGCCTTATGGTCTAGCAGAGATCCTAACAACCTCTTTAGATTTGGTTTAATATTAGGGATACCAGCAGAGATATACAGCTCTGGGGGGGTCGTAACTGAAAGAAAAAGCCTGGTGATTGCGCCGTTAGGGCTCTATTGTTATTGTGTGGTATGTCGCCTGCAGTTCCAACACTTGCACACTAGAGGGCGCAGAAGTCCTCGCTAGGAACCCAATACAGATAAAGCGTGCAGTTCCTAAAGTCTACCGCAAGATGGCAACAGCGACAATGCCCAATCGAAGTTATTGGTAGAACTGAGCAGCCGGTGGAACGCATACAACAGGAAGTTGGTGAAGCAGGTGGAACGCAAAACAAGGAAGTCCTGTTATCAAGGTACTGCTGAGCTATAAATCAGGAAGTGGGTTTGGCTAAGAGCTGCAAGGATTTGGTATATCTAGATGTAAGTTGTCACTTTCTTTTGGTCCCTTTCTTACTGCCTTTAACCTCATTGCTGTGTAATGTAATGTAATCGAGAGTGTTACAGAGAATTTCCTTATTTTCAGTGTTGCTTAGAGGGGCAAGAGTGACACCGAGGGACACCGACCCCATTAGCATGGAGGAGCGGAGTCCTATGACCGGGAGGATATTACAGCTCACCCTGGAGATCATCCACCTGCTGACCGGAGAGGTGAGGAGGATTCTGGGAGGTCACATGACATCACTCTTATCTCTATTAATAAAACTCAGACCTGACCGGAGAGGTGAGGAGGATTCTGGGAGGTCACATGACATCACTCTTATCTCTATTAATGTCCAGGAAGTGGTTCTGTTATCCTGACTGGGCGTCATATGACGTCCAGCAGGATAACATGCCAGCGCGCGCCCGTGGGGGTCACGCAGCGCGGTGATCGCGTGTGCGACGTGTCAGTCTGACACCCTGCATCTCCGATCGTGATAAGAAGCCTCTGTCAGAGGCTTCTTACCACGTGATCAGCTGTTACTAATCACAGCTAATCATTGCGTGAACCAGGAAGTGCCTATAAACAGCATTCCTCGGTTCGCACTGTCACGGTAGGGTGACCACATTTCCAAAGTGCCATTCAGGAACACACCCTCTCTCTCACCTTCCCCCCCAAAAAAGATGGGGGGGCGCGGGGGGAAATGTAGTCTCAGGGGTTAATGGGGAATTTGGCGGCAGGTTATTTGTCAGGTGAATGTACCACTTGCTACCAGATGCAGTGCCGCTTGCCGCCCATAGCCTGCCACCAGATGCAGTGCTGCTGTCACTCCCTCTGCATTAGCCACGTGCGTAGAAGGACAGGAGTGGCGTCACTATCTGGAGAGTGAAGATCACACCAGTCCCTGCTGCTTACTGCTGGGTGCCGGAGAAGGAGGAGGTTCCGAGGTGGGTGGGGACAGCAGTGCTGCACTAGGCGAAGGCCTCGCTCCCGGCCTCACTGTCTGAGAGTAAATTGTCACTGGTTGCAAGGTGCCTTAGCAACCCGTTCTGGAAATAGTAGTTAGTAGGGGGAGGCTGCCTCCTCTATTTCATTCCGGGACACTGTATTGTCCTGGAATGAAGGTGCCCGGGACCCAGGACAGACATATCAATTGCGGGACAGTCCTATGTGGGCACCCTATGTCAGGGGGGCGTCTGTGCTGAGAATCAGCACATTGATTATCAGCACAGCCCCCTCAAATGTACCAATCACCTGCCAACCAGTGCCCAGCAATGTACAAACATAAAATTCTGCCAGTGCCAATCACTGCACACCACAGTGCTAATCACTGCCCAGCAGTAACACGTGTCAGTACTTATCAGTACCTCATCATCAGTCCTGCCTATCAGTGCCCATCAATTCTACATATCAGTGCCTCCTCATCAGTGCTCGTCAGTGAAGGGGAAAACAAAGTTTTATGACAGAAACTAAGAAAAACTATATTTTTTTCAAAAATGTTGGTCTTTTTTAGTTTGTTCAGCAAAAAATAAAAAACGCAGATGTGATCAAATACCACCAAAAGAAAGCTCTATTTGAGGGAACAAAATTATAAAAATTCTGTTTGGGTACAGTGATGACCGCGCAATTGTCATTCAAAGTGTGACAGCGCTGAAAGCTGAAAATTGTCCTGGGCAGGAAGGGGCGTAAGTGCCCGGTATGGAAGTGGTTAATAAAAACCAGACCTGACCGGAGAGGTGAGGAGGATTCTGGGAGGTCACATGACATCACTCTTATCTCTATTAATAAAACACAGACCTGACCGGAGAGGTGAGGAGGATTCTGGGAGGTCACATGACGTCACTTTTATCTCTATTAATAAAACACAGAGCTGACCGGAGAGGTGAGGAGGATTCTGTGAGGTCACATGACATCACTCTTATCTCTATTAATAAAACACAGACCTGACCGGAGAGGTGAGGAGGATTCTGGGAGGTCACATGACATCATTCTTATCTCTATTAATAAAACACAGACCTGACCGGAGAGGTGAGGAGGATTCTGGGAGGTCACATGACATCACTCTTATCTCTATTAATAAAACACAGACCTGACCGGAGAGGTGAGGAGGATTCTGGGAGGTCACATGACGTCACTTTTATCTTCTGTATTTCCTCCTATGTAGAAATGTGCGGTGGTGAAGATGGTGTCTATTGAGGGTCTCCTACAAGGGATGTATCCGTCTGGAGAATGGAGTAGAAGTCCCGCCATGGATCCTCCACCTCCCTCCTCGACACCTGAGAGGAACAACGACAAGAAGATCCTAGAAGTCACCCAGAAGATCGCTGAGCTGCTGACCGGAGAGGTGAGCGGTGCCGGGAATTCTGGGATATTATCCAGTAACAGACAAGGGGTGTGTCTGGATGGTGACGGTATCATTGTGTGTGTCAGGTTCCTATAAGGTGTCAGGATGTCACTGTCTATTTCTCCATACAGGCGCTGTTAGAAGAGTGCAGATCTGTCAGGAAGAAGGTCACCATGGAGAATCAGAAGACCCTCACATCACCCGGTATGGTGCCATTTATTCTTTTTATCTCTATATTGGATTGAATTTTTAAAACCCATTATATGAAGTAAAACACATCCCAGGGACCCCTTTACTGGTGCCCACTCCTCCTTGGGTCCCATAATGAGGCCAGTAAAGGGGGGAATCAGGGAGTGATCTGCTCCATGTAGTATCCAGCCGCATCATGATCCGATCCATCGGCGACCGGAGCCGTCACATTCGGTAAAGGAAGTGACGCTTAGTGTTGCCGTTACACTGTCCGTGCTTGAAAATCTGAGACGCCCATCTTGGTACACCCTGCACTCGGCCTCAATAAAGCAGCAGCGGACATCTTGTTACACCCAGCCCATGTAGTTCAGGACTGCCTATCTGTCAGTGCTCATTAGTGCTGCTTAATCAGTGTCACCTATTAGTGCCAGCCACCTGTCAGTACCATCTATCAGTGCCAGCCACCTGTCAGTACCATCTATCACTGCCATCTATCAGTGCCAGCCACCTGTCAGTACCATCTATCAGTGCCAGCCACCTGTCAGTACCATCTATCACTGTCATCTATCAGTGCCAGCCACCTGTCAGTACCATCTATCACTGCCATCTATCAGTGCCAGCCACCTGTCAGTACCATCTATCACTGCCATCTATCAGTGCCAGCCACCTGTCAGTACCATCTATCACTGCCAGCCACCTGTCAGTACCATCTATCATTGTCATCTATCAGTGCCAGCCACCTGTCAGTACCATCTATCACTGCTATCTATCAGTGCCAGCCACCTGTCAGTACCATCTATCACTGCCAGCTACCTGTCAGTACCATCTATCACTGCCAGCTACCTGTCAGTACCATCTATCACTGCCATCTATCAGTGCCAGCCACCTGTCAGTACCATCTATCACTGCCAGCCACCTGTCAGTACCATCTATCATTGTCATCTATCAGTGCCAGCCACCAGGCAGTACCATCTATCACTGTCATCTATCAGTGCCAGCCACCTGTGAGTACAATCTATCACTGCCATCTATCAGTGCCAGCCACCTGTCAGTGCCCCCTGTCAGTGCCAGCCATTAGTGCCTCCTGTCAGTGCCAGCTATCACTGCCATCTATCAGTGCCAGCCATCTATCACTGCCATCTATCAGTGCCAGCCACCTGTCAGTGCCAGCCATCAGTGCCCCCTGTCAGTGCCAGCCACCTGTCAGTACCAGCCATCAGAGCCTCCTGTCAGTGCACCAGTGCCAGCCACCTGTCAGTGCCATCTGACAGTGCCAGCCATCAGTGCCCCCTGTCAGTGCCAGCCATGAGTGCCTCTTGTCAGTGCACCAGTGCCAGCCACCTGTCAGTGCCATCTATCAGTGCCAGCCATCAGTGCCCCCTGTCACTGCCAGCCATCAGTGCCACCTGTCAGTGCACCAGTGCCAGCCACCTGTCAGTGCCATCTATCAGTGCCAGCCATCAGTGCCCCCTGTCACTGCCAGCCATCAGTGCCAGCCTCCTGTCAGTGCCAGCCATCAGTTCCACCCCTCAGTGCCAGCCGTCAGTGCCATCTATCAGTGCCCGCCACCTGTTAGTGCCTGCCACCTGTCAGTACTCATCAAGTGTGCTGCATATCAGTGCCACCTTATCCTATCGGTGCTCATCAGTGCTGCTTAATCAGTGCCACCTAATCTGTATTGTGCTTTAAAACTGTCACCTGACATTAAAAAAAGTATCGGTATTCGGGATCGGCGAGTACTTGGAAAAAAAGTATCGGTACTTGTACTCGGTCCTAAATAAGTGGTATCGGGACAACCCTAGTCACAAACCATGCAGATTCTGCCAACTATGAACTGGTTAGAGAAAGAGTTCTTCTGCCAGTGTGTGTGATTGGTCCAGTAACCCAATCGTCTTCATATTCAACAGATTTATCTGGAAGGGCCGAGATGCCACAGACCTCCAGTGCCGTCAAGGAGGAATCGTATCGTGGTAAGGAACGCAATCTCTTCGAGGGAGGCGATATAGAGGTGGACTATACGACGGTGAACGTTAAGGAAGAAAACTTCATGGATGGATACCGTTGGACCCCTAGGACTCTACCGTTGGCCAAAAGGACAGAGGACTCCCCTCGAATCTTAAACATCTCTGAATTTGAGAGAAGTCCACCAATTTCTCAAATTAAAGAAGAGTTAGGCGTTTATAATTTTAGGGCAGAGGGTGGAGAAGATAAATGGGATTCTTTGGAGCATCGTGCACAGGTGGACTCGCTCTGGGATAAAGATAAGGGAGTAACTGGGAATCCATTAGTGTTTGAAGATGAATTTAGCGAGATAACTCAGCCAGGAGCCCCATATTGGCCGCCATTACAGAGTTCTGGCAGGTGCAAGCAAACCTTCGCCAGCAGCTCTGGTGGGCTACATCTCCAGCCGGCAGGCCAGGGGTCTCCCTCTCTCTTATGTTCGGAGTGCGGAAAATGTTTTGCCGGGAGGGAGCAGCTGGTGAGACACCGGCAGACCCACACGGGGCCAAAACCTTACACCTGCCTGCAGTGCGAGAAGTCGTTCTGGATGAAGTCGCAGCTCGCAGCGCACCAGAAAATTCACACGGGAGACAGGCCGTTTCCTTGCACGGTCTGTGGGAAATCCTTCACTCGGCGGCAAGTGCTGGACAATCACATGCTGACCCATTCCGGGGAGAGGCCGTACCCATGCTTGGAGTGCGGGAGGTGCTTTTCCCGCAATTCGCTGCTGGTCATTCATCAGAGGATCCATTCCGGGGAAAAGCCATATTCGTGTTTGGAGTGTAACAGGTCCTTCCGGCACAAGACGGCGCTGGTTGCCCACCAGAGGACTCATACCGGGGAACGACCTTATCATTGCTTGGTGTGCGGGAAAAGTTATACCCATAGCTCACACCTTGTGGTTCACCAAAGATCCCATTCTGGAGAGAAGCCATATTTGTGTTTGGAGTGCGGGAAGTCCTTTTCCCATAAATCGGTGTTGGTCAGACATCAACGAATTCATAATGGCGAACGGCCCTAAAGTCAACCCTAGTGACCCTTGCTAGGGGGAACTCCACATTTTTCCAGTTAATACCTTTACACATTGTCACAACCCATAGACTCCGAAATGTTTTTATAAGTGGTTCCTTGGCAACATCTGATACTGAGCCCTAAAAAAGGGGGAGACCAAATCTCCCAAAACCCATTGGCTGTATTTCTGATACCAAATTACAAATAAAGTTTGGAACCAAATTCTTTGTGCGTATGACTTTTCTCTTAAGACAGGGTTCGACAAACCCCGGGCGCCAGGTCGTCATTGCCACTAGAATTAGCGACCTGGCGCCTGGGGCATCCTGTGTCTCCGTGCACCCCCACCTCCTCCGCTGCGCAATCGCGTCGGGCCACGCCGGCCGCCTCTCAGCCAATCAGGTGCACTGGGTCTGGTTACCCTGTCACCTGATTGGCTGAAACAACAGGCACCGCTATTGGGTGCCTGACTGGACATGAGGCACTTGACGGGACATAAGGAGACATGAAGGACCCCGCTCGTCGCCGTCACCCGCTGCCCCACCAAGACAGGTTAAGTGCCAGGTAAATGGCGAGCGGGCGGGGGGTCACACTGGCAGTATTTAATGGTTACGCTGGCAGCATTTGATGGGGACACTGGCAGCATTTGATGGGGACACTGGCAGCATTTGGCACAGTGGCAGCATTTGATGGGCACCCTAGCAGCATTTAATGGGCACCCTGGCAGCATTTGATGGGCACCCTGGCAGCATTTGATGGGCACACTGGCAGCATTTGGCACAGTGGCAGCATATGGTGGGCACAGTGGCTGCATTTGATGGGCACTGTGGCTGCACTTCATGGGCACAGTGCTTGCGCTTGATGGGTACAGTGGGGGCAATTCATGGCACAGTGGCTGCTTTTGATTGGCACAGTGGCTGCACTTCATGGGTACAGTGGCTGCGCTTGATGGGTACAGTGGCTGCGCTTGATGGGCACAGTGGCGGTAATTTATGGCACAGTGGCTGCATTTGATTGGCACAGTGGCTGCATTTGATGGGCACAGTGGCGGCAATTGATGGGCACAGTAGCTACGTTTGATGGGCACAGTGGCTGCAATTGATGTTTTTTTTTTTTTCAGTTTGTTTGCGCCCCCCCAAAGATTTTGAACACAAGCGGCCACTGGGGTGGAGGATACCGGAGAGAGGGAGGAGGACACTGGAGAGAGGGAGGAGGACCCCGGAGAGAGGGAGGAGGACACAGGAGAGAGGGAGGAGGACACAGGAGAGAGGACATCGGAGAGCGGGAGGACATCGGAGAGCGGGAGGACATCGGAGAGCGGGAGGACATCGGAGAGCGGGAGGACATCGGAGAGCGGGAGGACATCGGAGAGAGGGAGGACATCGGAGAGCGGGAGGACATCGGAGAGAGGGAGGACATCGGAGAGCGGGAGGACATCGGAGAGCGGGAGGACATCGGAGAGAGGGAGGACATCGGAGAGAGGGAGGAGGACATTGGAGAGTGGGAGGACATCGGAGAGAGGGAGGAGGACACCGGAGAGCGGGAGGACATCGGAGAGCGGGAGGACATCGGAGAGCGGGAGGACATCGGAGAGAGGGAGGACATCGGAGAGCGGGAGGACATCGGAGAGAGGGAGGACATCGGAGAGCGGGAGGACATCGGAGAGCGGGAGGACATCGGAGAGCGGGAGGACATCGGAGAGAGGGAGGACATCGGAGAGAGGGAGGAGGACATTGGAGAGTGGGAGGACATCGGAGAGAGGGAGGAGGACACCGGAGAGTGGGAGGACATTGGAGAGAGGGAGGAGGACATCGGAGAGCGGGAGGACATCGGAGAGCGGGAGGACATCGGAGAGCGGGAGGACATCGGAGAGCGGGAGGACATCGGAGAGAGGGAGGACATCGGAGAGTGGGAGGACATCGGAGAGTGGGAGGACATCGGAGAGTGGGAGGACATCGGAGAGCGGGAGGACATCGGAGAGCGGGAGGACATCGGAGAGCGGGAGGACATCGGAGAGCGGGAGGACATCGGAGAGCGGGAGGACATCGGAGAGAGGGAGGAGGACATTGGAGAGTGGGAGGACATCGGAGAGAGGGAGGAGGACACCGGAGAGTGGGAGGACATTGGAGAGAGGGAGGAGGACATCGGAGAGCGGGAGGACATCGGAGAGCGGGAGGACATCGGAGAGCGGGAGGACATCGGAGAGCGGGAGGAGGACACCGGAGAGAGGGAGGACATCGGAGAGAGGGAGGAGGACATCGGAGAGTGGGAGGACATCGGAGAGAGGGTGGAGGACACCAGAGAGGGTGGAGGACACCGAAGGAAAACACAAAGGGACAATTGGGGCGATCAGTGCGGCGGTGGGGGCCATTAAAAGCACCGATCTCCCTGTGCGGCTTCTAATAAAGCACCTGACAGACGCGGGAGGTAGAGAAGAAGATGCGGCAGCCAGAAAAGCTATACAGGGAGATCGGTGCTTGTAGCTGTCCGCACCGATCATCTGTGAGGTTCCTCCGGCCCCCCCTGCTGAGCTTGAGGATGCCTGGTCCGACATTTGCACGAGTACCGATACTCGTGCAAAATGCTTGGTATCGGCATCAGTGCGACCCTAATTCATAGTAAAACATATTCAAGGCACTGTGAGTGGTAAAGAAGAGGTAAGGGGCACTGCATTAAAAAGAGAGGCAAAAGAAGCCGTATATAATAGAGAGGTAATAAAGTATTTCTTATAATAAAAAGGGATGGAGGATCACAAGAGACGTCACACTAGACAAGCAATAGAGAGGGATGAGGCACTGAACATAATAGAGCGGTATGAGGCACTGAACATAATAGAGCGGTATGAGGCACTGAACATAATAGAGCGGTATGAGGCACTGAACATAATAGAGCGGTATGAGGCACTGAACATAATAGAGCGGTATGAGGCACTGAACATAATAGAGCGGTATGAGGCACTGAACATAATAGAGCGGTATGAGGCACTGAACATAATAGAGCGGTATGAGGCACTGAACATAATAGAGCGGGATGAGGCACTGAACATAATAGAGAGATAGGAGACAATGCATTTATTTTACTTATGTTTTTAAATAGTTCATGGAAACTAAAAACTCTCTTCCTGGATATTTTTCCAATTTTTGTTCCGTGCCGCTGGACGAAGTCTTCTAAGACGAAACGGCGTAGGGTAGCGGCGTGCTGACGTCTTTAACCGCATACTGTGTCCCGGAGTGAACGGGTTGTGCTAGCCGGCCGGCTATATTTTCACAGGCGAATTTTATCTACTTTCTTGTAAGTGTGATTTTTATTTTTTTTTTATAATAAACTGCATATGGATTCACGCTATGTCAGCTCTTTCCCTTCTGGCCCAGATTCAGGTACATTCGCGCTTTATTTGCGGAGGCACAGGGCAACGATTTTGCCCTGCGCCCCCGCAAATATTTTGCGCTGCCCTCGATTCACGTAAATTGCGAGGGCGCGCCGGCAAAATTGCCCGGCGTAAGCGCGCGCAATGTAAATGATCCCACCGGAGGCGGGAATCATTTAAATTAGGCGCGCTCCCGCGCCGAGCGTAGAGCGCGTGCTCCGTCGGGAAACTTTCCCGACGTGCATTGCGGCAAATTACGTCATTTGCTTCAGAGTGAACGTGAATGGCGTCCAGCGCCATTCACGAATCACTTACGCAAACGACGTAGATTTTAAATCTCGCGACGCGGGAACGTGGGTATCCTATAGCATTGGCTGCGCCTGCTATTAGGATGTGTAATGTTGCGCGAAACCCGACGTACGCAAACTACGTAATTTGCGTACGCAGGGCTCGCGCAACGTTGTGAATCGGTGTTGGTATGCAATTTGCATACTATACGCAGATCACAATGGGAGCGCCCCCTAGCGGTCATCGCTAGAATGCAGCCTAAGATATGCGTGGCATAAGAGCATCAGATGCACGTGTTTGTGTTTCATGCTTTTCAACGATAGACTTATTTTTCACTTTATTTTTCTATTGGTTTAACACAAAACCATTGGGATTGTTTCATTTCACTTTTTGGACGAACCGATTTGTTCCATGCGAATTCATGTCATCTGTATTATATCACTAAGTGTTATAGATATTTGTATGTTCATACTAGTTGCGCAGCTTGTTTTCCATTGTAATTTTAGGTTCGCGTATTAGACAGCGCAGTATCACCACATTTTTTCACTGTACTTACTTTTGTGAGACACTGTATGAGGCACTGTCGTAGTATAGAGGTATTAGGCACTGAGTGTAATAGAGAAGGAAGCGGCGGTGTGATAACGAGATGCTGCATGTAAAATTCAAGGGGACCTTGATGTAAATGGAGACTCTAATGGGGACCCTGATGTAAATGGAGACTCTAATGGGGACCCTGATGTAAGGGGGGACTCTTATGGGGGACCCTAATGTAAGGGGGACTCTGATGGTGACCCAGATGTAAGGGAGGACTCTGGTGGGGTCCCTAATGTAAGAGGGACTCTGATGGTGACCCAGATGTAAGGGAGGACTCTGATGGGGTCCCTAATGTAAGAGGGACTCTGATGGTGACCCAGATGTAAGGGAGGACTCTGATGGGGTCCCTAATGTAAGAGGGACTCTGATGGTGACCCAGATGTAAGGGAGGACTCTGATGGGGTCCCTAATGTAAGAGGGACTCTGATGGTGACCCAGATGTAAGGGAGGACTCTGGTGGGGTCCCTAATGTAAGAGGGACTCTGATGGTGACCCAGATGTAAGGGAGGACTCTGATGGGGTCCCTAATGTAAGAGGGACTCTGATGGTGACCCAGATGTAAGGGAGGACTCTGATGGGGTCCCTAATGTAAGAGGGACTCTGATGGTGACCCAGATGTAAGGGAGGACTCTGGTGGGGTCCCTAATGTAAGAGGGACTCTGATGGTGACCCAGATGTAAGGGAGGACTCTGATGGGGTCCCTAATGTAAGAGGGACTCTGATGGTGACTCTGATGGGGTCCCTAATGTAAGAGGGACTCTGATGGTGACCCAGATGTAAGGGAGGACTCTGATAAGGACCTTGATGCAAGAGGGGACTTTGATGGGGACCTTGATATAAGGGGGGCTCTGATGTAAGAGGGGACTCTGATGGGGGACTCTAATGTAAGGGGGCTCTGAAGGGGACCTTGATGTAAATGGAGACTCTAATGGGGACCCTGATGTAAGGGGGGACTCTTATGGGGACCCTAATGTAAGGGGGACTCTGATGGGGTCCCTAATGTAAGAGGGACTCTGATGGTGACCCAGATGTAAGGGAGGACTCTGATGGGGACCCTAATGTAAAGGGGACTCTGATGGTGACCCAGATGTAAGGGAGGACTCTGATAAGGACCTTGATGTAAGAGGGGACTTTGATGGGGACCTTGATATAAGGGGGGCTCTGATGGGGACCTTGATGTAAATGGAGACTCTGATGTAAGGGGGGACTCTGATGGGGAACTCTAATGTAAGGGGGCTCTGATCGGAAACCCGATCAGAGCCCCCTTACATTACATTATTACCTTGACCATTAAAAAGAGAAATTGGCTTTTTTTTTTAAAAGAATCCCCCCCCCCCCCCCCGCGGACTCTAACACTGAGAACCGAGTGATCAAACACCGCTGATCGCTCGGTTCTCAGAGCTTCGTGAACAGAGAGCTGGTGACTCTCAGTCACCGCTGTCTGCTCTTGCCCCCCCGCTGGGCTGTGGAGGGGGGCAGGAGGCGGCTGGCTCAGGCTCTCAATTTATCGCTGAGAGGCTGATCCCCGTGGCCGGTCCAGGTTTGTGGGCGGACTCTCATCACATGGTTGCGATTTTTTCCCCAGCCTGGACCGGCTATGTGACATCAGCTGACAGCGGGCCCCCCTCTTCTTTGGGGAATTGTTTACATTCAGCCACATTGGAGGGTTTCCCAGCATGAACGGCCCGTTCAAGGTCATGCCACAGCATCTCATTGGGATTTAAGTCCGGCCTTTTTAATAAAGCCGCTCCAAAACCTTCATTTCGTTTTCAGAGGTGGACTTGCTGGTGTGTTTTGGATCATTGTCCTGCTGCATATCCTCTGCAGACCCTGATGTAAAGGACAACGCTGGTGACCCTGACGTAAGAGGGAACTCTGATGCAAATGGGAACAACCAAGATGTACGGGGCGACTCTGCAGGCTCTGATGTTAGGGGTGGGGGCTCTGGTGACCAGAGACCACCTTACACCAGAGTCTGCAGCATTTCTCTTTACATCGCGGTCCGCAGCACTCCCCTTTACACCAGGATCCACAGAGTTCCCCCATTCACTGTAAGGGGAAATTCTGCAGACTCTGATTTAAGGGGGAACTCTGTAGACTCTTGTGTAATGAGGAGGGGGGGGGTCTCTGTTGATCAAAGACCCCCTTACATCAGGGTTCCCTTTACATCACGGTTTGCAGAGTACACTCTTAGAGGGAATCCTGATGTAAAGGAGAACTCTGATGAAAGGGGAATGCTGTGTACCCCCCCCCCCCCCCCACCTAAGAGTCGACAAAGCTTCCCTTGACATCACCGTCCAGCGAGTTCCCCCTTACATCAAATTCCACAGAGCTTAGCTTTACATCAGACTCCGCAGGGTTCCCCCTTACAGTGTAAAAGGGAACTCTGTGGAGTCTGATGTTCAGGGGAACTCTCTGGACAGTTGTGTAGGGGGGGGTGCTCAAGTGACCAACTTACATCAGAGTTTCCCTGTACGCCACAGTCCACAGCATTCCCCCTTACATCAAATTCTTCAGAGTTCTCCTTTACACCAGGTCCATAGAGACAACCCCTTGAACTGTGAAAGGGAAATCCTGTAGACTCTGGTGTAAGGGGGAACTCTGTGGATTCTTGTGTAAGGGGGGGGGGTCTGGTGACCAGAGACCCCATTAAATACCTCAAAGTCCCCCTTTATATCACAGTCTGCAGAGTACACTGTAAGGGGGGAACCCTGCGGACTCTGATGTAAGGGGGAACTCTCTGGACTGTAATGTCAAGGGAAGCCCTGTGGACTCTCGTGTAAGGGGGGTGGGGGGGGGTTTGGTGACCCCCTTTACATCAGAATTTCCCTTTACATCAGAGTCCACAACATTCCCCCTTACATCAGAGTCCTCAGAGTTCTCCTTTACATCAGGATTCCCTCTAACAGTGTACCGTGATGTAAAGGGGAACTCTGATGTAAGGGGGTCTTTAATCACCAGAGCCCCCCTCCTCGTTACACAGAGTCCCCCCTTAAATCAGAGTCTGCAGAATTTTCCCTTACAGTGCATGGGGGAACTCTGTGTATCCTGATGTAAAAGGGGAGTGCTGCGGACCATAATGTAAAGAGAAATGCTGCGGACTCTGGTGTAAAGGGGAACTCTGATATAAGGTGGTCTCTGGTCACCAGAGCCCCCACCCCTAACATCAGAGCCTGCAGAGTCCCCCCTTACATCTTGGTTGTTCATATTTGGACTGTGATGTCAAGGGAAGCTCTGTGGACTCTTGTGTAAGGGGGAGGGGCGGGGGCTCTGGTGACGCTTGGTAAGTTTTCCTCTCCTCCAACCTGTGGTCTGGCGCTGTGATGCCTTGCCATCCTCTTTGGACTGCGGGTGGCCCTTCACATGCATCACTATAAGAAAACAGACAGAGGGCGCACCGGCCTAGTGCATTACCTTCATTATACACTTTATTAGTGAAATAAAAGTACGTGATACACTCAAACGCATAGTGTCAACAGGCATATCAGGATCTTTGAGAAAGAGGGGTTGCCCCCCGAAACACGTTAGCCATATTGTAGTGATTATATGCGCTCAATGAACACACTCAAAAGAGGAGAGGGCAGAGAGGTGGGCTCATCAGTCTGCTGCTTTTCGTTTCACTGTCCAATCGCAGGCTGGAGGAGGGACAAGACTTGTAACTCCAGCAGAGAAAAACAAGGTTTCCTGCTCTGCTACACTTTAAGACGAGGGCGCACCAGCCTAGCGCATTACCTTTATTATACACTCGATTCTTAAAATAAATGAAAGTAATATACTCACAATCGCATAGGCTTATCAGATAATCAAGATGCGGCTGTAGTGTTTCGAGGGACAACCCCTCTTTCTCAAGCCTCTGAGGCTTGAGAAAAAGGGGTTGCCACCCGAAACACGTTAGCCATTTTGGACGCCGAAAGGTCTTCCCCGTGCCAAAAGCTAAGTGTTGCAGATCTGGCGATAGTCGCATGTTGATGATCGGAAATGCCCGTTGACACGATGGGGTCAGTTTAGTAAAACTGGAGGGTGCAAAATCTGGTGCAGCGCCGCATAGAGACCTAGAAAAAAGAGAATCTTTGGATCGGCAGCACACCCACATAGAGAGTAAAGTAAAAGCATAAATATTAAAAGCACTGGATGAGTACAGGCAGGGGAAATGCAGGTAGGTCGACGCGTTTCACACTATGGATTTGCTTTGGCAAAACCACTGCATAGAAACCAATCAGCTTCCAGTTTTTTTTTTATCAAAGCTTAATTGAACAAGCTGAAGTTAGAAGCTGATTGGCTACCACGCAGAGCTGTCCAGTTTTTGTAAACCAACCCCATAGTGTCACCAGGCGTTTCAGATCATCAAGATGTGATGATCACCAGATCTGCAACACTTAGCTTGTGGCATGGGGAAAGACCCATCAGCGTACAATATGGCGAACAGGTTTCAAGGGGCAACCCCTCTTCCTCAGAGGTTTGAGAAAGAGGGGTTGCCCCTCGAAACTTGACAGTCGCATCTTAGTTATCTGATATGCCTGTTGACACTATGGGTTTGATTTAATAAAAGTGGAGGGTGCAAAATCTGGTGCAGCTCTGCATAGAAACCAATCAGCTTCCAGTTTTTTTCTCAAAGCTTATATAAACAAGCTGAAGTTAGAAGATGATTATCTGCCATGCAAAGCTTGAGAAAGAGGGGTTGCCACTCAAAACCTGACAGCCGCATCTTGGTTATCTAATATGCCTGTGGACACTATGGGGTTTGATTTAATAAAATTGGAGGGTGCAAAATCTGGTGCAGCTCTGCATAGAAACCAATCAGCTTCCAGTTTTTTTTTCTCAAAGCTTATATGAACAAGCTGAAGTTAGAAGATGATTGGCTACCATGCAAAGCTGCTCCATATTTTGCACGCTCTAGTTTCAGTAAATCCACCCCATAGTGCACCAGATCTACAACAGTTAGCTTGTGGCATGGGGAAAGACCCTTCAGCGTCCAATATGGCGAACAGGTTTCAAGGGCCAACCCCTCTTCCTCAGAGGTTTGAGAAAGAGGGGTTGCCACTCGAAACCTGACAGTCGCATCTTGGGTATCTGATATGCCTGTTGACACTATTTGGTCGATTTTAATAAAACTGGAGGGTGCAAAATCTGTTGTAGATCTGCATAGAAACCAATCAGCTTCCAGGCCATGCACAGCTTGAGAAAGAGGGGTTGCCACTCGAAACTTGACAGTCACATGTTCATTATCTGATAAGCCTGGCGGCCCTATGCATTTGTGAGTGTATTACTTGCTTTTATTTTACTAATAAAGTGAATAATGAAGGTGAGGCGCTAGGCTGGTGCGCCCCCTGTCTGTTGTCTTACAGTATAGCAGAGCAGGAGACCATGCTTTTCTTGGCTGGAGTTTACAAGTCTTGTCCCTCTTCCAGCCTGTGATTGGACAGTGAAAGGAGAAGCAGCAGACTGATGAGCTTATCTCTCTGCTCTCTCCTACTATGAGTTGTGTTCCTTGATAGCACATAATCACTACAGCACAGCTGGCTGGCTGCTTCCTTCTCCTTCTCCCAGTCTGATTTCTAATGTACAGGGACGGCAAGATGCTAATATCAAGGCCCCTCCCACCAGCCATGATCTGCCTGCATTGCATAGAGAAGCACAGAGACCCAGTATTGCTTGGCTGCTGCAGGGAAAGACAAATCACCAACCCAACTCTGCTGACAGGGCTGTGTAAATCTCAGGACTGGATGGACAGGTATAACTGTTCCCATATATGCATTTCAATTAAACGTTTAACTGCTTAAAAAAAAAAAAAGAAATTGCGCACTTAGAAAAAAAAAGTCTCATAAGGTCTCTTAAGTGATAAATTAACTCTCTGACAAGTGGACTCTCCGGTGTCGCAGGAGGTTAGGACTGCGGGAGAAGCACTTTCCGCACTCAGGACAAGAATAGGGCCGTTCCCCGGTATGAGTTCTCCGGTGGTTGACCAGCCCCCACTTGTTAATAAAGGATTTCCCGCACTCTCCGCACAAAAATGGCTTTTCTCCCAAATGGATTCTCTGGTGAACCCCTAGGTTGGCCCTATGGGTAAAACACTTCCCGCACTCCATGCAAGAGTAAGGTCGTTCCCCAGTGTGAATTCGCTGGTGGTAGATCAGCAACGACCTCTGGTAAAATGCTTTCCCGCACTCTGAACAGGTGTACGGCTTCTCCCCGGAATGGACCCTCTTGTGGACAGTCAGGTGACCGCTCTGGGAATAACTCTTCCCGCATTCGGAACAAGAATAGGGTTTCACTCCGGTGTGAGTTCTTAGGTGGCTTATCAGCAACGACTTCTGGGTGAAGGATTTCCCGCACTCCGAACAGGTGTACGGCTTCTCCCCTGTATGGATTCTCTTGTGAACAGTCAGGTGTCCGCTATCGGAGAAACATTTCCCGCACTCTGAACAAGAATAGGGTTTCACTCCGCTGGGAGTTCTCTGATGGCTTCCTAAAAAAGAATTTTGACCGACGGGTTCGTTATAATCATATGATAAATAGGGCTGTTCCCTGCAATGGGATTTCTGGTGAGAGATGAGGAGCGAGTTACAGGAAAAACACTTCCCGCACTCTGAGCAGATGTAGGGCTCCTCCTCGAGAGGAGACTTCACAAAGGGCTCATTCTCTGTTGGATTTTGGTGTTGGGTAACAAGGCCGAAATCGTTCCCACTCTCCGAACACAAATATGCCTTCTCCCTGGAGTGAGAACCTAAGTGCGTCATGAGCGTCGACTTCTCGTCAAAACACTTTCCGCACTCGGAGCAGATGTAGGGCTCCTCCTCGGTAGGAGACTTCACAAAGGGCTCATTCTCTGTTGGACTTCGGTGCTGGGTAACGAGGCCGAAATCGTTCCCACTCTCCGAACACAAATATGCCTTCTCCCTGGAGTGAGAACCCAAGTGCTTCATGAGCGTCGACTTCTGGTCAAAACACTTCCCGCACTCGGAGCAGATGTAGGGCTCCTCCTCGGTAGGAACCTTCACAAAGGGCTCATTCTCTGTTGCATTTCGGTGTTGGGTAACAAGGCCGGAACTTCTGCCGAAATCGCTCCCACCCTCCGAACACAAATATGATTTCTCCCTGGAGTGAGAACCCAAGTGCTTCATGAACGTCGACCTCTGGTCAAAACACTTCCCGCACTCGGAGCAGATGTAGGGCTCCTCCTCGGTAGGAAACTTCACAAAGGGCTCATTCTTTGTTAAACTTCGGTGTTGAGTAACAAGGCCGGAACTGCTTCCGAAATCGTTCCCACTCTCCGCAAACAAATACGCCTTCTCCTCGGAGTGTGTCCCCAAGTGTTTCATGAGCGTCGACCTCTGGTCGAAACACTTCCCGCACTCCTTGCACGCAAAGGACCTCTCCTCGATGTGAGTGCGCTGGTGCTCCACAAGCAGCGACTTCAACCTAAAAGACATCCCACACTTAGAGCAGGTGTACGGTTTTGACCTTGTATGGATTGGTTGATTGTCGAAAAACTCACCGCACTGCCAACGAGGCCCTTTGCACGTAGGCTGGTGATGGAGGAAGTCAGAGCTGCTGGTGAAGACGCTGCCGCACCCGGCACAGCTGTGCGTCTTTTCCTCCGAACTCTGAATTGGGAGCCGGGAAGGACTACCTGGTTGGATTATTCTTTCAGCTTCATCTCTATTTTTAGTTCCATTGCTGGTTTCTTCTTCTTCGGTTGGTGGCTTTTCTTCCAAATGGTCTTCATCATCCGAAAACAGGTTCTCTTTAATCTGAAAAGATAAATGGCTTGTCTCAGGAGTCGCTTGGTCCGACTCCTCGTTATTATACTGAGTGCACGACGGACGTCTTCGCGCCTCGCAGACGTCCAAGCATGGAGAAGATGGTGGAATTCCACAGTCTCTTCTCAAAGGATCTTCTTCCTCGATTCTGACCTTCATATAGTCCACATCTTCGTTCAAAGGCCCTTCATCCTCAAAACAGTCCAGTTCCTCCTTTATAGCTCCGTACGTCTCCGGCATCTGGGCTCCTTCAGATAAATCTGTTAAAAAGAAGTACATTTTGGTTCATTTCGGTAGCAGCCATATTGAAGCGGCATCAAAGCCAAAACAAAAAACGTCATACATTGCCGCCTACCAATCATTTGTTTTTTTTTCATACTGTCCCCAGTGCAGTATATACTGCAGGGTTCGATAAACCCCGGGCGCCAGGTCGCATTTGCGACTAGAATTAGCAGCCTGGGGTGTTGGGCCGCACCGGCCGGGAATTGAGGCCGCAGCTTTTTCAGCCTACTGCAGTCCTAAGCTTCCTTCTAGAATCTGGCGCCCTCTTGTGGTGGCAGTTGGTATGACAAGACAACCAGCAATGCTAATGGGGTTTCCCCTGCATGTTTTCACTGCCTGCTCCCATCTTCTTTTCTTTACTTAGAACCCCCAAACATTATATATATTTTTTATTCTAACACCCTAGAGAATAAAATGGCGGTCGTTGCATTACTTTATGTCACACCGGTATTTGCGCAGCGGTCTTACAAGCGCACTTTTTGGGGAAAAAATAGTAATTTGCGCACTGGGATACATCCACGGACGGCGCATGCGCCGTTAGTAAAAAACGTCATTTACATGGGGTCATCGTTCATCAACATACAACACGCCCACTGCCTGAATAATTTGAACAACGCAGGCTTACGCCGGACCACATATGCTACGACGCCGTAACTTTAGCCGCAAGTTCTTTCTGAATACAGAACCTGCCTCACTAGGTTACGGCGGCGTAGCGTATCTGAGATACGCTACGCCCGCACAAAATTACGCCGGGCTATCTGAATCTGGCCCTATATCTGCTTGAGCATTACCACCACTACTTTTATTAAACACCCATATGTCAAAAACAACATAGATAAAAGCAAGCGTGACAGATCACAAAGTTCTGATTCAGCCATGGGCTGGTGTCTTCTGGCTCAAGTAGATACAGATTGGTAGGCTTACATGTTTCGGGGGACATGCCCCCTTCTTCAGAGCTGAACCAACTTAAGACCTGAAGAAGGGGCCAACAGCCTTGGCCCTGGCAGTGAGCAATTAGTCGATGAAGAAACTGGACACCACCACCAGAAGTTTGATGGGTCTCAGCAAATAGTGGGAAGATTGTATAGAAAAAAAGATACCAAATCCATATAAAGTGATCACCATAGAAAAAAATAAAGGTTAAAAAAAATCATTATAACATACCTGGTGATGTGAGGGGCGGTCGCTTCTCCATCATGGAGTCCTTATGTCCTTCTACGCACTCCTCCATGGTGGCCTCCTGACACCTTATAGGAACCTGACACACACAATGATACCGTCACCATCCAGACACATCCCTTGTCTGTTACTGGATAATGTCCCAGAATTCCCGGCACCGCTCACCTCTCCTGTCAGCAGCTCTATGATCTTCTGGGTGACTTCTAGAATCTTCTTGTCGTTGTATCTCGCCAACATAAGGGTGGGAGGTGGTGGCTCCTTAATGGAACTTCTCAATTTTCCTGACATAGTTGGATACAAGCCTTGTAAGAGACAATCGATGGATGCCATCTTCACCACTCCATATTTCTACAAAGGAGAACAAACAGCAAAAAAAAATAAAGTCATGTGACCTCCCAGAATCCTCCTCACCTCTCCGGTCAGGTCTGTGATTTATTAACCACTTAAGACCCGGACCATTATGCAGCTAAAGGACCTGGCCCCTTTTTGCGATTCGACACTGCGTCGCTTTAACTGACAATTGCGCGGTCGTGCGACGTGGCTCCCAAACAAAATTGGCGTCCTTTTTTTCCCACAAATAGAGCTTTCTTTTGGTGGTATTTGATCACCTCTGCGGTTTTTATTTTTTCCGCTATAAACAAAAATAAAGCGACAATTTTGAAAAAAATGCAATATTTTTTACTTTTTTGCTATAATAAATATCCCCCAAAAATATATAAAAAAAGTTTGTTTCCCTCAGTTTAGGCCGATACGTATTCTTCTACCTATTTTTGGTAAAAAAAAAAATCGCAATAAGCGTTTATTGATTGGTTTGCACAAAATGTATAGCGTCTACCAAATAGGGGGTAGTTTTATTGCATTTTTATTAATATTTTGTTTTACTAGTAATGGCGGCGATCAGCGATTTTTATCATGAATGCGACATTATGGCGGACACATCAGACACTCTTGACACTATTTTGGGACCATTGTCATTTTTATAGCGAACAGTGCTATCAAAATACACTGGTTACTGTAAAAATTACACTGGCAGTGAAGGGGTTAACCAGGAGGGGGCGCTGAAGGGGTTAAGTGTGCCTTAAGGGAGTGATTCTTACTGTGGGGCGGCTTGGCGTGTGATGTCACTGATTGTCGTTCCCTATGACAGGGAACAGACGATCAGTGACAGCCACACCAGGAAGGACGGGGAGAGGTTTTTTTTTTTTGAAAAGCCTATGGCGTGTGAACACACCCAAAAAACTCCACCCGGTGCAGAAAAAATGTGCACACACATAAAGAGTGTTCACAAAAACGTGCAGACGGGTGCAACATCAAGTGGTCCTCCTGTGAAGAGGGACCCAAACCCTGATCCCCCGGGGCGTTAGGCTCCAGACGGGGACTGAGGTACTGTGGTCCGAGCAACCGAAGCCGACACGGACCCAACTTCCTCGGAGGGACTGCCGAAACAGAACCCTCCCAGTACTAGTTGGGGCTCCCCCGAAGGGAGACCCCATGAGAGCAAGTGAACTAAGCCAGAAGGCCATGTCCACCCACTCCCAAGACGTTCAGGGCTGGCCCGAGGACCGGCACCCTACTAATCACACAGTGAACAAATAACGTGCACAAACAAAAATAAGACAAAAACGTGACAAACATAGGCTTAAAGTAAATAAAGTGGGGGAAAGGGATAGTGGAGAGGAGAGTGAAAGAAGTGGCCATTGTGGTGAAACAATGACCAGGCCCTCCAGCCAGGAATAAAAAATCCTAGCCAAAAGGCCCGGCCCAGGAGGCAGGTGCTAAAAAAAGCGTGTAGCTGGTGCAGTGACCGTGGTATCCTAAATCAATGTGTCCCTCACACACAGTGATCTTCAGATACCCCTGGACTGCCACTCCAGGGGCACATGCACCATAGGCTTTTCGTTCCATATCCGACCCCCCGACCGGCCAGTGCAGCCCTCCACCCCTGCCAGCCAACCCGGCGGATTTGCATGGTCTTACCCCGTCCTACCACAGGGCATTACCAGCTCCTCCAACCGGATCGCTGACAGAGATAGCACTTACACCAGCCAGCCAGAAGGCCAGACTAGAACTCGGCAAAAAGACCAAGACCAAGCGCAGTACCCATCCTCACCAGGAGCACCCTTCCAGATGGCTCAGACTCAACCATGGGCCGGCCCCCAGTATTCTGTCGGGCAGCACAGCGTAGTCCCTGCTGAAACCATCCTTCCAGGTGCAATGACGTCATTGGATTGCATCCACCCTCCCCATGTAGGAGGTGCTTCAGCGCTCCGCTGACAACTGATAAGGACAGATACCACACCCAGTCCTAGCCAAAAGGCCGAGAAGCGGCAGGGAAGACAACCACGATCAGCACGGCCTAGAGTGTGCAATAGCCGTGCCTCGCCCTGGGAGAACCACCTTCATGATCATGGTGTCTCTCCTGCCAGGTAAGTACGGGGAGAGGTTTGTTTACACTTATCTCTCCCCGTTCTTCCTCTCTGTGACCCGATCGTGGGACACCGGTGGCGATCAGATCCGCTGTTCTCGCGGGGACGGTCACGGAGAAGAGGACCGGGTCACGAGCGCGCCGCCCGCGACCCACAGCTGGGATCTTCAAGGGGACACATATGTACACCCTTGTGCCCAGCCGTGCCGTTTTGTCGATGTATATCGTCGTGCGGCGGTCCACAAGCGGTTAATAGAGATAAGAGTGATGTCATGTGACCTCCCAGAATCCTCCTCACCTCTCCGGTCAGGTCTGTGTTTTATTAATAGAGATAAGAATGATGTCATGTGACCTCCCAGAATCCTCCTCACCTCTCCGGTCAGGTCTGTGTTTTATATATAGAAATAAGAGTGATGTCATGTGACCCCCCCAGAATCCTCCTCACCTCTCCGGTCAGCAGGCAGACGATCTCCAGGGTGAGGTCTAATATCGTCTCAGTCATGTGACTCTGGTCGGCCTCCATCCCGATCGGATCAGTCATCGCCTTCTCACAGCGTCTCGGCATTTCCAGGGACCAATCAGCTGAGACCTTTAGAGAAAAAAAACACCTATTTTTCCATTAGGATTGACATTATAAAGAAAAACTAGAAAATATATCTCTGAATTGTACAATAAATGGGATACATTGATATATGGTTACAGTAAACAGTACTGATGAGGAAATACATATCACTAGGCTCTCTAGCTTATAGTAAACATTCATTGCAGATTTCAGTCTAATGATTGCACTCACAAAGCACCTGGAGCTCCAACACTTCCTGTTTGGCCTTTGTTTGTCACACCAAACTTCCGGGTTCTTGTGTTCCATTCGGGTTGTGCGTTCCACGCGTCTCTGGTATTACTCGGCGCTGCCATCTAGCGGTGGATATTGCAAACTGCACGCTTTTCTCTATGGGAACTTCTAGTAGGTACTCGCTCGCCCTCTGGTGTCCATGTTTAAAAACTGCATCCGATAATTCTCAGACTGCATTAGAGGTTTGTCATCTCCCTCCTCCTTCTTCAGTCATTTGCTGCTCATAGTTAGGTGGAAAAAAGGCAACAAGTAAATTGAGCTCACCCAATTAATAAAAAAATAAACCAACTGAAAACCTATCTCAGCAAAACCCCAAACCCACAGTTTATCTAGAAGAAGGCAAAAAAAAACGTTATAAAGCGTGATCTGATTTAGTCCAACAGGGAAAAAAAACTCCTTCCTGAGCCTTTTAGGGAATCGAATTTCCCTCGGATCAACCATCAGATATTTAGAGCTGATTATATAATATCACATAATATATTACTATATTATATTATTCACTATTTAGATTGTTTTTTTTTTTAACCACTTCAAGTCCGGGCCAACTCTGACACCTCTTTAATACATAGAAAAAAATAATAATTTTTGCTACAAAACCCTCAAAGATTTTAAATATATATATATATATACACACACACAAATATAAATATATATATACACAAATATATACACACAAATATAAATAGTCAATTAGTCAATAAAGCGCATTATTTATATTATTACATTGTAATATAAAATGAAATGGTTCAACTCACCATATTGCAGAATCAGTGGGAGCCCCGAGTGTGTCACCTCTGATAGTAACCCCACAATAAGAATGGAGAGAACCCATTGGATCCAATCTATTCTTATTGTGGGGTTACTATCAGAGGGATTAGTCTATACCTCAGTATTCTACTTTTAATACATGACAATACACCATGAAGATCGGTCACTAGTTATGTATATATTTTGATGTTATTATTGTATATCTGATTCATATGCTTTTTTGTAGATCTTTTTCTGACTTATACTCCTGAAGAAGGGGATAACCCCCGAAACATGTTGAGTGTACAACGGGAAGATTAGTATCTGTACATCCAGTGCGGAATGACCATCCGTATCTAAAGTCCCTTGTATGTCAGATGAATGGATGTTTCACATATAGCAGTATCCAATGTCTAGGATCTATGTATTCAAGGCTGATATTATTACTGTATATACTCGAGTATAAGCCGACCCGAGTATAAGCTGGGAAAACGTATTGACTCGAGTATAAGCCTAGGGTGAGAATGCAGCAGCTACTGTAAGCGGAAAAGTGGGTCAATAATGCCCATTTGCAGCTTCACTGTGCCCATTGCAACCTCACTGTACCCATTTGCACGCCTCACTGTGCCCAACTTCACTGTGCCCATTTGCACGCCTCACTGTGCCCAACTTCACTGTGCCCATTTGCAGCTTCACTGTGCCCATTGCAACCTCACTGTACCCATTTGCATGCCTCACTGTGCCCAACTTCACTGTGCCCATTGCAACCTCACTGTACCCATTTGCACGTCTCACTGTGCCCATTGCAACCTCCCTGTGCCCAACCTCACTGTGCCCATTACAACCTCACTGTGCCCAACCTAACTGTGTCCATTGCAACCTCACTGTACCCATTTGCACGCCTCACTGTGCCTAATCTCACTGTGCCCATTGCAGCCTAACTGTGCCTAAGCTAACTGTGCCCATTGCAACCTCGCTGTACCCATTTGCACGCCTCACTGTGCCCAACCTCACTGTGCCCATTGCAACCTCACTGTGCCCATTGCAACCTCACTGTACCCATTTGCACGCCTCACTGTGCCCATTGCAACCTCACTGTGCCCAAGCTAACTGTGCCAATTGCAACCTCACTGTACCCATTTGCACGCCTCACTGTGCCCATTGCAACCTCACTGTGCCCAAGCTAACTGTGCCAATTGCAACCTCACTGTACCCATTTGCACGCATCACTGTGCCCATTGCAACCTGACTGTGCCCAACCTAACTGTGCCCATTGCAACCTCACTGTACCCATTTGCACGCCTCACTGTGCCCATTGCAACCTCACTGTGCCCAACCTAACTGTGCCCATTGCAACCTCACTGTACCCATTTGCACGCCTCACTGTGCCTAACCTCACTGTGCCCATTGCAGCCTAACTGTGCCCATTGCAACCTCACTGTGCCCATTACAACCTCACTATGCCTGAGTCAGTATACCTGAAATTCCTGACAGGCTGCGGGCGTCCATTCATTGTTTAAAAGTCGCGGTCTCCTCCTGGTCCCTTCCGTGATATGCGTTTCCCAGCAGGCACAGTTCCGCCTATCGCGGACGTTCTCTCATCCTCGGACTCAGTTTCCCAGCAGACACTGTGTTCAGTGTTCCACCAGTCACGGACGTCCTTTCATCCTCGGAACAAGAGGACGTCCGTGATTGGCAGAACACTGAAACAGCATTACTACTCTACTCAACCCTTTGAATCTATGTCATGCTTCGTATGCAAGTGCAAAGTTGTTAACTTGAAAGCATTAAGGACTAATTGTTAGTCCTTGTAAGGCCCATTGTCTGTAAAGTATGGCGACTTTTATTTAAAGATCCTAGTTAGCCCGTGTCCAACTAATGAACGGCTTCGGCCTGGCTCCATTTAGGCCACGCCCTCCTACGCGTTTCGCCCCACCCACAGGGCTTAGTCATGGAGGTTATTTAAGGCTATTAGGACTTTTAAATCTTTGTAAAACAGAGACAAGAGTCTTTTTTTCCACCTGAATAAAAAAAAAACACAGCCTGGTATTTATTTCAAATATTTTATTGACTTATCTCTTTATTCACTGGATCTCTTTTGGCCTTCCAACACATTTTAGACAGACCTGGTGTAAATTGTACAAGGCACCCTCAGCTTTCTCCATCTTGTCCTGCTGACCAATACTGGTTTAAACACCCATATATTGTATATTTTAATCCAGTTTAATTGACACTTTTCCTTTAAGCCCTGATGAAGGGGGCGAGTAGTTGTGGCCCCCCCGAAACACGTTGTCTCCTTTGTATAGTCTTCCATTTGATCTTACTTTGTAATAAGTAATAACCTGTGGTGTGGCACTTTAATCTCAGACAAATTCAGTTGCATCACAAACCAAGGAAACCATGGAGATCTTTTGGTGCTCCTCAAGTCCTAATGAAGGGGGAAATTTGTTGTGGCCCCTGAAACATGCTGTCTCTTTTGTCTTTCATTTCATCTTACCAGGGAATAACTCTTATCCTATGGTGTGCCACTGCATCCAGAGACCCTGTTCAAACATTACTATAACACTGTGGGACAACCCAAGGGTCATCATTAGGGTTGTCCCGATACCACTTTTTTAGGACCGGGTACAAGTACCGATACTTTTTTTCATGTACTCGCCGATACCGAATACCGATACTTTTTTTTAAAAATGCAGCCATATGTCCCCAAATGCAGCCGTGTCTCCCCAAATGCAGCCATATGTCCCCAAATGCAGCCTTGTGTCTCCCCAAATGCAGCCTTGTGTCTCCCCAAATGCAGCCTTGTGTCTCCCCAAATGCAGCCTTGTGTCTCCCCAAATGCAGCCTTGTGTCTCCCCAAATGCAGCCTTGTGTCTCCCCAAATGCAGCCATGTGTCCCCAAATGCAGCCATGTGTCCCCAAATGCAGCCATGTGTCCCCAAATGCAGCCATGTCTCCCCAAATGCAGCCATGTGTCCCCAAATGCAGCCATGTGTCCCCAAATGTGTCCCCAAATGCAGCCTTGTGTCCCCAAATGCAGCCATGTGTCCCCAAATGCAGCCATGTCCCCAAATGCAGCCATGTGTCCCCAAATGCAGCCCTGTCTCCCCAAATGCAGCCATGTCTCCCCAAATGCAGCTATGTGTCCCCAAATGCAGCCATGTCTCCCCAAACGCAGCCTTGTCTCCCCAAACGCAGCCTTGTCTCCCCAAATGCAGCCATGTCTCCCCAAATGCAGCTATGTGTCCCCAAACGCAGCCATGTCTCCCCAAATGCAGCCTTGTCTCCCCAAATGCAGCCATGTCTCCCCAAACGCAGCTATGTGTCCCCAAACGCAGCCATGTCTCCCCAAACGCACCCTTGTCTCCCCAAACGCACCCTTGTCTCCCCAAACGCAACCGTGTGTCCCCAAACGCAACCGTGTGTCCCCAAACGCAACCGTGTGTTTCCCCAAATGCAGCCTTGTGTCTCCCAATGCAGCCTTGTGTCTCCCCAAATGCAGCCTTTGTGTAGGTCTCCCCCCCGCCGTCTGGGATGGGTGATCTGTCTATCAAAGTGCCCAGACAAGGGGGAGGGGCTATATATGACAACGCGCGGCGGGGAACACACAGCTATTCAAATAAAATCTGTTATGTTCCCTGAGCGCCGATCAACTAGACGGCGGCAGGGGCAGCAGCTCTCCTCTCCTCCAGTGGCATGTTTTACATACCCGAGGACTGCTCTGCTCTCCGCCTTCCTCTCAGTCTCCTCTCCGCCCCCTCTCATAGGAAGAAAAAAAAAAAAAGTATCGGGAGCATTTGCGAGATTACAAGTACTCGCGCAAATGCTCAGTATCAGTCCCGATACCGATCCTAGTATTGGTATCGGTACAACCCTAGTCATCATGATTTATCCATCCCTCCAAGTTTTTGATAGGAGTTAACCTTGTATGCTTCGTCATCAGCAAACAGGGTGATCGAGCCGAACGTGCAGTTCATTGTTGAACCCTGTTATGTTTTGAGCGCGAGTTTGGAACTTGAGGCAGCCAGCAAAAATGGGGAAGTTATTAGGCACTGTAGCTGTTTTTTATACCATTTATTGTGTTAGCTTGAAAATCAAATCCACATCTATAGCAAAAAATAAATACGTTCTCTTAATCGGTGAGCAAACTCTTTGGCGTGCGGGCCCTTTGGTGGACTCTTTGGTGTAGAATGAGGTAGCAGCTGCGGTTAAAACACTTCCCGCACTCCGGACAAGGAAAAGACTGCGCCCTGGTATGAGTCAGCTGGTGGTTGCTCAGCACTGACTTATGGCGGAAGGACTTCCCACACTCCGTACAGGAGTATGGCTTCTCCCCGGAATGGATCCTCTGGTGAACGATGAGAAGCGAGTTACGGGAGAAGCACCTTCCGCACTCCGAGCACTCGAAGGGCTTCTCGCCAGAATGGGTCCGTTTGTGCATGGACAGCGAATGCTTCTGCGTGAAGCGCTTCCCGCACTCTGCGCACAAGTACGGCCTCTCTCCCGTGTGAATGCGCTGGTGCTTTATCAGTGCGATCTTCTGGTGGAAGCGCCTCCCGCATTCCGAGCACACAAAGGGCTTCTCATCCGTGTGACTCTGGTGGTGGATTATGAGGGTGGGCCTGCTGCCGAATCTCTTCCCACACACGGGGCACGGGTACGGCTTCTCTCCCGAGTGGGACCGCATGTGCTTCCCGAGCGACGATCGCTGGGAGAAACACTTGCCGCAGTCCTTACAGGCATATGGCTTCTCCCCAGTGTGACTACGTTGGTGTATTACGAGCAACTGCTTCAGAGGGAAGGACTTCTCGCACTCAGAGCAGTTGTACGGCTTCGGCCTTGTGTGGACTCGGTGGTGCTTCACCAGCTGCTCCTCTGTGGCGAAACACTTCCCGCACTCCTGGCAGGAGAGGGAATGAGGCCCTTGATACATCAACTGGTGTTTGAGGAAGTCGCAGCTGCTGGTGAAGCTTTTATCACACCCGTCGCAGTTGTAGATCTTGGCCTGTGAGCTTTGCGAAGCCCCTGACTGAGTGCTTCCACCTGCTATATAGGGAGCTCCAATTTCTTCATGTATGCTCCAATCTTGAGGAAAGGTTGGGCCCATCTGCGAGGTTTGTCCCAAGGAATCTAATACATTGGTCAAAAATAATTCTTCTTTTATAGTAAAAGATGTATAGTCCTCCTCAAGGTCATCTTTTTCCATCTCCTCCTTAACAGCAGTAGACATTGTATGTCTATGGTCATCACAGAGGTCAATGTTTTGGGGGTCGTTCTGCTCAATTTGTGCCAGTGGGGGCAATTTTCTACGGTTCCAAGAGCCTCTGCCCGAAAATTTGGATTCTTCCTTAATTGTGATCGCTGTGTCCTCGGTCTGTGTACTGATGCCTTTATTCAAGATGGTTTCTTCCTCATCAGGATCCGATTCTTCCTTTATCACACTGCAAATCTGTATCGACTCTGCTTCCTCCGATAAATCTGTAAAATACAAAAGCACTTTGGTTATAGATTCATACTTTCTAATAATACTATTACCTGCCTTATACAGCAGACGTCAATAAAATTTGAATTTTTGAAAATGTTTTAACTGGTTCCCGACCGGCTCCTGTACATATACAAATCGGCAGAATGGCGTGGCTGGGCAAAGTAACGTATATTAGAGTGATTTTCTCAAAAACGATTCGAATCAAGTTTTTTTTTTGGCAGCGCCGGTCCTGGGGAGTTTTTAGGCGAGGCCGCGGCTTCGGCCTAGTCCGCGGCGTCCGGCCTCGTGGACTAGGCCGAAGCCGCGCCCTCGCCTAAAAACTCCTGCCTGCAGCTCCTCAGGACCGGCGCGGTGTCAGCGCCAGTCCTGGTGAAAAAAATAATAATTGATTTGCTGAAAATCTGAATCGATTTGACCTCTCAACTCGATTCTAGATTCAAATAGATTTTTCCCCAGCCCTAACATTATATATATATATATATATACACACACACACACACACGTCACTTTGAAATTCCAGCCGTGTGGGCGCGTGCGCCACTGCAGCGAGCTCTGTGCCCGTGGTACCCGCGGACTCGATGTCCGCCGGTGTCCCGCAATTGGGTCACCGAGCTGCAGAACGGGGAGAGGCCTGTGTAAACAAGCATCTCCCCGTTCTGCCTAGTGACACTGTCACGGATCGTCTGCTCCCTCTCATCGGGAACCAGGGCTGGACTGGGACAAAAATGTGGCCCTGGACTTCATCCAGACCAGCCCACTTTGATTTTGAGTGTCCTCCTTGCATCAGAGTGTCCCCCATCAGAGTCCCCCTTGCATCCGTGTCCCCCTTACATCAGTATTGTGGTGTCTCCCACCCACCATAATATACACAATGCCCTACCGGTCAAGAGACTCTAGATTTCTCCATCTCATCATGACAGAGACCATGCTTGACAGGCCAGGAGACTCCTGGGCTCTCCCGCCAACACCCCAACAAAGACCATGACTGACAGGCCAGGATTCGCACGGTCTCTCCCACCCACCATAAAATAAACAATGCTTTACAGGACAGGAGACTCCTAGTCTCCCCCCCCCCCCCCCATGATATTCACAATACTGGACAGAAGACTCCATGATTAGGAGGCAGGAGATTCCTGGTCTTTCCCACCCACCATGATATACACAATGCTTTACAGACCAGGAGACTCCTGGTCTCTCCCACCTACCAGGATATACACAATGCTTTACAGGCCATATGACTCCTGGTCTCTCCAACCCACTATGAAATAAACAGGTAGACATCGGAAGATGGTGCTGGAGATATCCTAACACAAAAGTGACACTAAAGCCATCAACCCAGTACATCCCGCTGGCTTGCCCATTACTAGCTTAGAATATTAAAAAATAAAGCAAACCTGGTGAGGTGGGGTGGTGGCTATCCATCACAACATTCTTCTGGAAAGATGGACAATCTTCTAAAAATGCCTAGAGAGAGAAATGAGGAGACAGTGACCTCCTGACACCTTATAGGAACCTGACACACACAATGATACAGTCACCATCCAGACACATCCCTTGTCTGTTACTGGATAATGTCCCAGAATTCCCGGCACCGCTCACCTCTCCTGTCAGCAGATCGATGATCTTCTGGGTGACTTCCAGGATCTTCTTGTCGTTTTTCCCCTCAGATGTTGGGGATTGAGGTGGAGGCTTCATGGTGGGACTTTTGCCCTTTCCTCTCAACATAGGTGGATACATTCCTTGTAAGAGGCTCTCAATAGACACCATCTTCACCACCGCACATTTCTACACAAAAGGAAGAAAGACAAGTGTGATGTCATGAGACCTCCCAGAATCCTCCACTCTAGAGGTGAGCTTGGGTTTGGTCCATCCCAGAAGGCAGCTATTACTGCTGGGCCAATCAGTTCTGGGTGGGGGATTACCCACTCTGTAGTTGCGTGTACACAAAGGGTCACGTGACCATGTTAGGTAAATGACATTGTCCTACTATGTCAATGATGTCACGCACATCCCTGCCCCTTTGTGTACACGCAGCTGTGGAGCAGGGAATCCCTTGATTGCAACTCATTGGCCAGCTGCCTTCTGAGTTCGGCCCAACATGAGTTTGGACCAAAACCAGAGCCGAACCCAAGCTCCTCCCTACCTGTCACCTCCCCGGTCAGCTCTGTGTTTTATTAATAGAGATAAGAGTGATGTCATGTGACCTCCCAGAATCCTCCTCACCTCTCCGGTCAGGTCTGTGTTTTATTAATAGAGATAAGAGTGATGTCATGTGACCTCCCAGAATCCTCCTCACCTCTCCGGTCAGGTCTGTGTTTTATTAATAGAGATAAGAGTGATGTCATGTGACCTCACAGAATCCTCCTCACCTCTCCTGTCAGCTCTGGCCTGGATTCAGAGAGAATTTACACCGGCGTATCCATAGATACGCCGCGTAAATTCAAATCTGCGCCGGCATATCTACTTTCTGTATTCAGAAAGCAAGATACGCCGACATTAGCCTAATATACGACTGGCATAAGTCTCTTACGCCGTCGTGTCTTAGGGTGCATTCTGACGCTGGCCGCTAGGGGCGCTTCCGTTGTTGTTGGCGTAGAATATGCTAAATACCTACATACGCCGATTCACAAACGTACGTACGTACGCCCGGCGCAATTTATTTACGTCGTTTACGCTAGGCTTTTTCGGCGTAAGGTTGTTCCTGCTATTAGGAGGCGCAGCCAATGTTAAGTATGGATGTCGTTCCCGCTTTGAAATTTGAATTTTTTACCTCGTTTGCGTAAGTCGTTAGCGAATAGGGCTGGACGTAATTTACGTTCACGTCGAAACCAATACGTCGTTGCGCCGTACTTGGAAGCAATGCACACTGGGATATGTACACGGACGGCGCATGCGCCGTCCGTAAAAACGTCAATCACGTCAGGTCATCATACATTTACATAAAACACGCCCCCCTTCCACATTTGAATTACGCGCGCTTATGCCGGCCCCATTTACGCTACGCCGCCGCAATGCTTTGTGAATACTGCACTTGCTCCTGTAAGTTACGCAGGCGTAGCGTAAAGACGATACGCTGCGCCGCCGTAAGAGGAAGCGCAGCTACGTGAATCCACCCCTCTGTGTTTTATTAATAAAGATAAGAGTGATGTCATGTGACCTCCCAGAATCCTCCTCACCTCTCCGGTCAGGTCTGTGTTTTATTAATAGAGATAAGAGTGATGTCATGTGACCTCCCAGAATCCTCCTCACCTCTCCGGTCAGGTCTGTGTTTTATTAATAGAGATAAGAATGATGTCATGTGACCTCCCAGAATCCTCCTCACCTCTCCGGTCAGGTCTGTGTTTTATTAATAGAGATAAGAGTGATGTCATGTGACCTCACAGAATCCTCCTCACCTCTCCGGTCACCAGGCAGATGATCTCCAGGGTGAGGTCCAGTATCTCGGACGTGTGGCTCGGCTCCGGCTCCATCCTCAGCAGATCGATCAGTGAGTGTCGCTCTCTGTACGCTCCAAGGTTTATATCAGGGCGGCTAATATAGTAATATACTAAGTTTACAATGGCTAAGCCCCAATTTCATAAACATGCCATTGTGATTTATAGGGTACCTCAGCACAATCACAAGTAGCTCCAGGCTGCCCAATCTTTAATACAGTCTTCCACCATCGACTCCTATATACATTCCACCTACTTCCTGCTTTGCTCGGACACTTCCTGCTCTTTTCTGCTCTGTTACACTCCACTTCCGGGTTGTGCGTTCCAACCTCTACAGTCCTCACTTTTTTTCTCGTTTTCTGACTTCCGGGTTGTGCGTTCCACAGGCTTCTGTTGTTGCTCGGCGCTGCCACCTTGCGGTGAGTTGTGTGAACTTCGGGTGATTGCAGTGGGAGGACAATGGTAAACAGGAACCAGGCAGGAGGGAACAGCGGCCAGTTTGCGTGGGTGACGGTTACCTAGCAACCAGCGGCAAGCAGAGCAGCTGCAGAGGCCCCTCCCCCTCTGCCTGACACCCAGGACTCCCAGAAAGAGTGTAAGTAAAAGTAGTCAGTGGATGAGAAGATCTGGAGAATGGAGCTGGAAATGAGGAGTAGAATTAGAGGAAATACACACATTTGTGGGATAGGAATACAATTTCTCTTTATTCTCACTGGGTGGAGTGCTCCTTTAAGGACTTTACTTCAAGGAACACACCCCTTGTCTTTGTCTGCCAATCAGGAATACCAGGCTTTTAGATTGGATTGTCTTGTGTCTATTGGATCCTCTATGGCAACTCAGCTAATATAAATACAGGGCATCCGATACCTCTTAGCCTAGGATGGGATTGTCTTGTGTCTATCATATCCTTTCCATAGGTATCAGCTCTTATAAATACTGGGGTAGATTCAGAAAAGAATTACGCCGGCGTATCCATAGATACGCCACGTAATTTCAAAGCTGCGCCGGCGTATCTACTTTCTGTATTCAGAAAGCAAGATACGCCGACATTAGCCTAAGATACGACTGGCATAAGTCTCTTACGCCGTCGTATCTTAGGGTGCATTCTGCCGCTGGCCGCTAGGGGCGCTTTCGTTGTTGTCGGCGTAGAATATGCTAATTACCTAGATACGCCGATTCACAAACGTACGTACGCCCGGCGCAATTTATTTACGTTGTTTACGTTAGGCTTTTTCGGCGTAAGGTTGTTCCTGCTATTAGGAGGCGCAGCCAATGTTAAGTATGGACGTCGTTCCCGCTTCTAAATTTGAATTTTTTTGCGTTTGCGTAAGTCGTTCGCGAATAGGGCTGGACGTCATTTACGTTCACGTCGAAACCAATACGTTGTTGCGCCGTACTTGGGAGCAATGCACACTGGGATATGTACACGGACGGCGCATGCGCATTGGCGCAAAACGTCAATCACGTCAGGTCATCGTATATTTACATAAAACACGCCCCCCTTCCACATTTGAATTACGCGCGCTTACGCCGGCCCCATTTACGCTACGCCGCCGCAACTTATGGAGGAAGTGCTTTGTGAATACTGCACTTGCTCCTGTAAGTTGTGTCGGCGTAGCGTAAATACAATACGCTGCGCCGCCGTAACTATACGCGCCCCTACCTGAATCCAGCCCACTGAGTAGCTGGCACCCCTTACCCTAAGACGATATTTTCTGGTGTCTATCGGATCCCGTAAGGGAAATCAGCCAATAAGAATACAGAGCAGCAGATACCTTTTAATGCCACGTACACACGATCGGAAATTCCGACAAGAAAACAGTGGGGTTTTTTTTCCGCCGGAATCTTGGCTCAAACTTGTTTTGCATGCATACGGTCACAACAAATTCCGCCCGTCAAGAACGCGGTGACGTACAACACTACGAGGAGCCGACAAAAATTAAGTTCGATAGGCAGTTCGGCTCTTCTGCTTGATTCCGAGCATGCATGGATTTTTGTGCGTCGGAATTGCATACGGACGATCGGAATTTCTTGTCGGAAAAAAATTGAGAACCAGCTCTCAAATTTTTGCTGTCGGAAATACATAGGTAGATTCAGGTACAATGGCGTTAAGTTACGGTGGCGTAGCGTAGCCTGTTTAGGCTACGCCGCCGTAAATTAGCTAGGCTAGTAATGATTCTCAATCTACTTACCTGCTAATTTACGGCCGCGTAGCCTAAAACGAGCGGGCGTAAGGGCGCCTAATTCAAATGGGTTGGGGGGGGGGGGGGCGGTAATGAGGCTTGACCTCGCGTTTTTGACGTTTTTTGTCACTGCACATGCGCCGGGCGACTACATTTCCCAGTGTGCATTGCGGCTAAGTACGCCGTACGGGCCTATTGATTTCGACGTGGATAAAAATTTCGAATTTCGCGGCGGGAACGGCGGCCATACTTAACATTACTATTCCACTAGAGCCTAGTTCTAACTTTACGCGGCCTATCTCTTACGTAAACGGCGTAAAAGTACTGCGTCGGCCTGGCGTACATTCGTGAATCAGCGTATCCCCTCATTTTCATAATCTACGCCGGCCGCAATGGAAGCGCCACCTAGCGGCCATCAGAAAAATTGCAATCTAAGATAGGACGGCGCAAGCCGTCGTATCTTAGATATGTTTAAGCGTATCTCTGTTTGAGCATACGCTTAAACATACGGCGGCGTAGATTCTGAGTTAGGCCGGCTTATCTACTGATAAGCCGGCCTAACTCTACCTGAATCTACCTATCAGACAGAAAGAGTGAGATGGGGCCTACACACGGACGGAATTTCCGACCAAAAGCTCACATCGGACTTTTCTTGTTGGAAATTCCGATTGTGTGTACGCGGCATTAGCCTATGACAGGATCCCAGGGGCCCCTAAAATGGAAGGCTGGGGTTCTATGATCTGTGATGGAATTCAGGTGTAGGGCTGAATCCCATGATGCATTGCAGATGCCTCTCAGGGGATCAGAGATTCTCCTGCTGGGAGGCGGGCATGACTTCTAACTTTGGTCAAAGTTGGAATTGGTTACTGGGTTCACAGAGGAGGACTATCCAGAAGGAGGACCAATGACTGGCATTTGGGGTTCTCCATTGACCTTGTGTTGGTCTATCAGTGTGTATGGAGGGGGGCAAGAGCTCTGACTTTGGTCAAAGTTGGTATTTGCTCACCAGGGCTCCATGGTTCACACAGAACTATCCAGGCAGTCACTGGCCTTTGGGGTCCCACATTGACCTTGTGTTGGTCTATCAGTTAGTATGGAGGGGGGCAAGAGCTCTGACTGTGGTCAAAGTTTGGTATTTGCTCACCAGGGCTCCATGGTTCACAGAGAACTTCCAGTTAGTCACTGGCCTTTGGGGTTCCCCATTGACCTTGTGCTGGTCCATCAGTGTGTATGGAGGGGGCAAGAGCTCTGACTTTGGTCAAAGTTTGGTATTTTCTCACCAGGGCTCCATGGTTCACAGAGAACTTCCAGCCAGTCACTGGCCTTTGGGGTTCCCCGTTGACCTTGTGCTGGTCCATCAGTGTGTACGGAGGGGGGCAAGAGCTCTGACTTTGGTCAATGTTGGTATTTTCTCACCAGGGCTCCATGGTTCACAGAGAACTTTCCAGTCAATCACTGGCCTTTGGGGTTCCCCATTGACCTTGTGCTGGTCCATCAGTGTGTATGGAGGTGGGCAAAAGTTGGCATTTGTTCATCTGGGTTCCCTGGTTCACAAAGGTGAACTATTCAGAAATGGTGCCAATGACTTGCCTTTGGGTTTTCCCATTGACCATGTGCTGGTCCATCAGCGTGTAAGGAGACAGGCATGATCTCTGACTTTAAGACTTTAATCAGAGTTGGTGTTTGTTCACCAGGGTTCCTAGGTTGACAGTGGAGGACTATCCAGAAGGACGGCCAATGACCGACCTTTGGGGATCACCACTGATCTTGTGCTGACTTTGGTCAAAGTTGGTATTTGCTCACTGGGGTTCCCTGGTTCACAGAAAGCTATCCATCCAACGACTGGCCTTTGGGGTTTTCCCATTGACCTTGTACTGGTCTATCAGTGTGTTTGGAGGGGGCAAGATATCTGTTGGTTAAAGTTGGTATTTGTTTACTGGGGTTTCTGGGTTCACAGAGGACTATTCAGAACAGGAGCCAATGACTGGCCTTTGGGGTTCTCCATTGACCTTGTGCTCGTCCACCAGTGAGTAAGAAGGTGGGTATGACCTCTGACTTTGATAAAAGTTGGCATTTGTTCATCAGGGTTCCCTGGTTCACAAAGGAGAACTATATAGAAGTGGGCCAATGACTTGCCTTTGGGGTTTCCCATTGACCTTGTGCTCGTCCATCAGTGTGTATGGAGGTTGGCATGACCTCTGACTTTGAATAAAGTTGGCATTTGTTCACCGGGGTTCGAGGGTTCACAAAAGAGAACTATACAGAAGAGTGCCAATGACTGGCCTTTGGGATTCTCCATTACCTTGTGCTGGTTCATTAGTGTGTAAGGAGACGGGCATGACCTCTGACTTTGGTCAAAGTTGACATTTGTTCACCGGAGTTCCCTGGTTCAAAGAGGAGGACTATCTAGAAAGGGGTCAATGACTGGCCTTTGGAGTTCTCCATTGACCTTGTGCTGGTCCATAAGTGTGTAAGCTGGCGGTCATGACCTCCAACTTTGGTTAAAGTTGGAATTTGTTCACCAGGTTTACAGAATAGCACTGTCCAACCAATGACTGGACCTTGGGATTCTCCATCGACCTTGTGCTTTCCAAATATCCATTTTATTGTGTGCTGGTCCATCAATGTGTAAGGAGGGAGGAGGGTGCTCAGTGAGGACTTTCTTTCTAAGTATTGGACTTTGACTTTTTACTTTTGTAGATTGAACTTACACACAATTCAAAGTCCACCGTCATCCGCCAGGGGAGCAGGAGACATACAGGTCGTCTTACTTACTAAACCAAGATGGAGGAGAGGAGGAGTCAGCTAAGTGGGAAGATATTAGATATCACGCTGGAGATCATCTGTCTGGTGACCGGAGAGGTGAGGAGGATTCTGGGAGGGTCACGTGCCACCTCTTGCATCTTATTGGAGTCCCTAAAAATGACCTGTGTGACTCTTTCCATGTGATTTTGTTACCTATTCCATAGAATACTTGAAGGAACGGAAGGGTCCCTATAAGGGCAACAAGATGGATGATCTCCAACCCCTCACATCATTGGGTAAGATCAGGGCCCACTCTTTCTTTTGCTCTCCCTCTCATTTCATTTGTCTCCTCCTCCCTCCATCCCTCTCTTACTTCCTCCCTTTCTTCCTTTCCTCCATCTTATCCCTCCATCCCTCCTCCTTCTCTTACTTCCTCCCTTTCTTCCTTTCCTCCATCTTATCCCTCCTCCTTCTCTTACTTCCTCCCTTTCTTCCTTTCCTCTATCTTATCCCTCCATCCCTCCTCCTTCTCTTACTTCCTCCCTTTCTTCCTTTCCTCCATCTTATCCCTCCATCCCTCCTCCTTCTCTTACTTCTTCCCTTTCTTCTTTTCCTCCATCTTATCCCTCCATCCCTCCTCCTTCTCTTACTTCCTCCCTTTCTTCCTTTCCTCCATCTTATCCCTCCATCCCTCCTCCTTCTCTTACTTCTTCCCTTTCTTTCTTTTCCTCCATCTTATCCCTCCATCCCTCCTCCTTCTCTTACTTCTTCCCTTTCTTCTTTTCCTCCATCTTATCCCTCCATCCCTCCTCCTTCTCTTACTTCCTCCCTTTCTTCCTTTCCTCCATCTTATCCCTCCATCCCTCCTCCTTCTCTTACTTCTTCCCTTTCTTTCTTTTCCTCCATCTTATCCCTCCATCCTTCCTACCTCACTCCCTCCTACCCCCATCCTGTCCCCCATCCCCTTTTCCCTTATCTCCTGTTTCTTTTACCATCCATTTCCAACTCCCATGGCTTCTCACTTTTTCCCTTGCTCACTCCCTTTCTCCATCTTTCGTTTTCTTCCTCCCTTCCCTTCGTCCATACCCTTATTCCTTCTCCTTCTCTCACTGATGCCCTCTTTTCCATCCCTTCGTCTCTTTTTATTTTTATCCTGCGCTCAGTTCCCTTCTTCCTCAATTCCTTATTTTCTTTCTCCCTTCCTTCCTTCCTTGCTTTCTTCCTTCCTTCCTTTCTTTTTCTCTTCCTCCCTCTCTTTATTTCTTCTTCTCTCATTTTCTCCCTCCATCATTTCCTCCTTCACTCACTTCATCTCTCAGTTATTTTCTTCCTCCCTCCTTCCCTTTCTCCTTCACTCACTTCCTCTCTCACTCCAACACTTCCTTCCTATTTGACTCCCTCTCTTCCTACTTCACTCCCTTCCTCTCTACCTTCTTCCTCCCTTGTTTACCTTTTTATCCTTCCTTTCTCTCTTCCTCCCTCTCTTCCTTTCTTCTTCTCTCACTTTCTCCCTCCATCATTTCCTTATTCACTCACTTCCTTCCTTCCTTCCTACCTCCCTCCCTCCCTCCCTCCCTTCCTTGCTTACCTTCTACCCTTCCTTTTTCTCTTCCTCCCTCTCTTTTTTTTCTCTCACTTTCTTTCTCCGTCATTTCCTCCTTAACTCTCTTCCTCCACCCCTGCCTCCAACACTTCCTTCCTATTCTACTCTCTCCCTTACTTCCTTCCTACTTCACTCACTTCCTCCCCCCTCCCGCACGTCCTTCCTATTTTACTCACTCCCTCCCTTCCTTCCTCCATTCTGTCCTTCCTACTTCACTCCCTTCCTCTCTCCCTTCCTTCCTCCTTTGCTCACCTCAATCCTTCCTTTTTCTCTTCCTCCCTGTCTTCTTCTCTCACCTCCTCCCTCCATCACTTCCTCCTTCACTTATGTTGCCCCTCCCTCCATCACTTCCTCCCTCCCTCTCTTTCTCTCGCTTGCATATTCCCTTTCTTCCTATTACACTGAGTTTTTTTTCTCCCTCCCTTCCTTCTTCACTCACTCTCACCTCCTCCTCCTTCCTTCCTACTGCACTCACTTCCTTCTTCCCATTTTTTCTTTCTCACTTGCTTACTCCTTTCCTTCCTCCTCTCACTTTCCTTCTCCCTTTCTTTCTTTCTTTCTTTCTTTCTTTCTTTCTTTCTTTCTTTCTTTCTTTCTTTCTTTCTTTCTTTCTTTCTTTCTTTCTTTCTCCCTCCCCCTTTCTCTCTCTCACTCCCCCCCCTTGCTTTCTTTCTTCCTCCTTCCTTTACTTTCACCCTTCGGCTTTCACTTCCTCTCTCCCCCCTCCCTTTATCTCTTCCTCTCTTCACTTCTTCCACCCCCATCTCCCTCCATTATTTTCTTTCCTCTTCCACTTCCTCTCTCTCCATACCTACTCCCTCCATCCCTTACTCCTTACATCCCTTCACTTCATCCAACTCTCCCACCCTCCTTCCTTCCTAGAAGACTGTAGAAATCTAAGCACATGTTATTCTTTACAAGAACTCTCCCTTAACCAGTATCTTCTGTTTATTAAAGAGTCAGCCAACCCAAAATTGACATTCAATCTATAGGGGTCGCCTTCATTTCTCTCTGTGTGTCTCCAGTGGCGATCACTCCCCACCGTAGTTCCTAGTTCCATTCCTACATACCTTGCTATTACTGCTGGTCCTGTCCTTACAAATGCACTCTCTATAATATGAACGTAATTAAAAACCCAGGGCCAGATTCTCTAAGATCCTGCGGCAGCGTCGCGTAAGCTATTTACACTACGCCGCCCCAACTTACAGGAGCAAGTGCTGTATTCCCCAAACACTTGCTCCGTAGTTTGCGGCGGCGTAGTGTAAAAGGCCCGGCGTATCCCCGCGTAATTCAAAGGGGGCGGCTTGTATTTAAATTAAGCGCGCCCCCGTGCCGATCGAACTGCGCATGCGCCGGGCTTAAAATAGCCCAGTGCGCATGCTCCAGTTCTCGACGGAAAACGTCAATGACGCCGACGTGTGCGTCATTGACGTAAAGTCGTATTCAAGAACGACTTAGGAAAACGACGTACCTGACGGGAAAAGACGACGCTGACCCGACGCCATACTTAACATGGCATACGGCGGACTGGCGTAAGGTTACCCCTCATATAGCAGGGGTAACCTTACGCTTACGCAAACAACGTAAGCGACGGCTACGCTACACAAATTCGTTCGGGAATCGGCGTATCAGGCTCATTTGCATAAACAAATGAGACCTGAACGTAAACGCCACCTAGCGGCCAGCGGGGAATTACATTTAAGATCCGACAGTGTAAGTCACTTACACCTGTCGGATCTTGGCCGTATCTATGCGAAAATTATTCTAGGAATCACTCGCATAGATACCCGGGGCCAAAAAACAGAGATACGAAGGTGTTTCCTGAGATACACCGTCGTAACTCTGCTGAGAATCTGGCCCCCAACCGGTATTTCTCACCGGTGTAGAGAACCGTTCAGTGATGAAGTTCTCTAGAATCTACAAACAAACAAGAAGTCACTTTTGGGTGGGCTGACTCACAACTCTTCCCATGTTTCCTCCCTCTCAGAGCCATACTTTTCCTTCTAACAGATTCATTGCTTGGAGGTTCCCAGGACAACATTTCTCCGTTATCAGAGCGTATGAATGAAGAATATGGTATTGGTACTGGTTCCCCAATGGCCAAATTCCGCTTCACTGAGAAGATAGAAGTCACCCAGTCATCGGAGGAAATCGCTGAGGAACCAACTCTATATGATGAAGAAGAAGAAGATCTCCCTCAATGTGACATCACTGCACCTTCAGATATAAAGGAGGAGACCTGCCCAAGTGAAGAAGTCAATCTAACTGACTCTTCTCCTACAACGTACTCTCTGGACTGTTCACCGGGTCACATTAAAGAGGAAGAAGAAGGCCTCATTATTGTTTCTTGTGTTAAAAAGTACCTGTCAGGGGAAGTAGAACTTCCCCCACACTTAGACATGTCTACAGCCACCAAAAGTGTACACTGTCACGTGAGGGAAGAGTCAGTACCTAGCAATGGAGTAACCGATATATCCTCAGCAGCTCCTGCACATGGACCGGTCCAGGTAAAAGAGGAAACCACACCAGGTGATGAAGAGAATTTGAGTGACACCTATGACTGTATGACGGGTGACCCTTTAGAATACACAACCTTTGTGATAAAAAAGGAGAACGTCTCTGAAGTTGACTCTGAAAATAATGTGCCTCGCGGTCCTGCTCAGGAAACCAAATCTTACACGGGCAGGTGCAGCTGGAACTACCTCACCAACCCAACCATCGAGAAGCCATTCTCGTGTTCGGATTGTGGGAAGCGGTTCCAGCATCGCTCCAAGCTGCTCAGCCATCAGAGGGGTCACACGGGCGAAAAGCCCTTCTCCTGCATGGTATGTGGCAAGTCCTTTAACTGTAAGACGGACTGCCAGACGCATGAGCGCATTCACACGGGGGAGAGGCCGTATGCCTGCTTGGAGTGTGGCAAGAGCTTTAACGTCAAGTCCAACTTGGTGACCCACCGGCGCATCCACACTGGGGAGAAGCCTTATGCCTGTTCGGATTGCGGGAAGTGCTTCATCAGTAACTCCAACCTGGTGACCCACCTGCGGATACACACCGGGGAGAAGCCTTACGCCTGCCCGGACTGCGGACGCTGTTTCAGCAACAAGTCGGAGTTCAACCGGCACCAGAGGAGCCACTCCGGGGAGAAGCCCTACCCGTGTACAGAGTGCGGCAAGTGCTTCATCAGCAAGGCTGAGCTGAACAGCCACCGGAAGATCCACTCCGGCAACAAACAATACGCCTGCCAGGAGTGCGGCAAGACCAAGACGCAATTTGTGACGCACCAGTGGATCCACATGGGAGAGAAGCAGTACCCGTGCTCCGACTGTGGCAAACACTTCAGCAGCAAGTCCAACCTGGTGACCCATCGCAAGATCCACTCCGGCCAAAAACAATACCTCTGCCCCACCTGCGGCAAGTGCTTCATCAACAGCTCCAACCTGGCCCTGCACCGGAAGATCCACTCTGGTGACCGGCCTTAATCCTGCTCTGAGTGCGACAAGTGCTTCATCACCAACTCTCAGCTGGTGGCGCACCGCCGGAGCCACACCGGGGAGAAACCATATGCCTGCTCCGAGTGCGGGAAACACTTCAGCAGCAGCTCGGAGTGCAGCCGCCACAAGAGGGTCCACACCGGGGAAAGGCCGTATGCCTGCTCGCAGTGTGATAAGCGCTACATCTGCAAGTCCAACCTCGTCATCCACCTGAGGACTCACACGGGGGAAAAGCCGTTTTCCTGCTCCGAGTGTGGCAAGGCTTTTATTAGCAACTCCGACCTGATTAAACATCAGCGGATTCACGCACGGTAGATGAGATTTTGTCTCAGTCCAAAGGGAAGAATACTCGGAACAGCGCTGGCTCTGTTTTTGGAGGGGGCGATGGGACTTCTTGTCTCCTTAGCACTGGGAAGTTGAGTTAATGAAGTGAAACTCTATATGGGTAGATTCAGGTAGGGGCGCGCTAATTTGCGGCGGCGTAGCCTAGCGTGTTTACACTACGCCGCCTTAAGTAAGAGAGGCAAGTACATGATTCTCAAAGCACTTACCTCCTTACTTAGGGCGGCGTAGTGTAAACGCGGCGGGCGTAAGGGCGCCTAATTCAAATGGGTTGGAGGGGGGCGTGTTTAATGGTAATGAGGCTTGACCTCACGTTTTTGACGCTTTTTGGCCACTGCGCATGCGCCGGGCGCCTACATTTCCCAGTGCGCATTGCGGCTAAGTACGCCGTACGGGCCTATTGATTTCGACGTGGACGTAAACGACGTAACTCCCGATTCGCGGACGACTTACGCAAACGACGTAAAAAATTCGAACCTTGCGGCGGGAACGGCGGCCATACTATAACATTGTTATTCCACCTAATAGGTGGAATAACTTTAGGCCGCCTAAGGCCTTACGGAAACGGCGTAAATCGACTGCGGCGGCCGGGCGTACGTTCGTGAATCGGCCTAACAACTCATTTACATAATCTACGCCGACCGCAATGGAAGCGCCATCTAGCGGCCATCGGAAAAAATGCAACCTAAATAGGACGGCGCAAGCCGTCCTATCTTAGTTATGTTTAAGCGTATCTCTGTTTGAGCATACGCTTAAACATACGTCGGCGTAGATTCTGAGTTAGGTCGACTTATCTACCTATAAGTCGGCCTAACTCTACCTGAATCTACCTATATAGTCTTCTTATCAGTAAACACTTCAGGTCAGGATTGTTATGGCTACACTGCTGGTGGTCGTCGGCATTAGTTGCCAGCAGGTATACAGTCACAGGCTTGGTGATGGAGCGCATTCAACACCCGACATGGCACTTCTGTGGCATTGCCTCACCTCTCACACCACTGATGTGAACATATGGAAATCTTGACGGAACTATTTGTTAATGAAAAGACTAATCCTTTGCATCAAGTTCTATACCAAATCTTTTCTGTTTGTTCAAAGATCTAGGGGGCAGATCCACAAAAGAATTACGCCGGCGTATCTATTGATACGCCGCGTAATTTCAAAGTTCCCGCGTCGTATCTTTGTTTTGGGATCCATCCGACAGGCGTACGTCTTAGTACGCCGTCGGATCTTAGGTGCATTTTTTCGGCGGCCGCTAGGTGGCGTTTCCGTCGAATTCCGCATCGAGTATGCAAATTAGCTAGTTACGGCGATCCACGAACGTACGTCCGGCCGGCGCATTTTTTTACATCGTTTGCGTTCGGCATTTTCCGGCGTATAGTTACCCCTGCTATATGGTGGCGTACTCAATGTTAAGTATGGCCGTCCTTCCCGCCTCGCATTTTGAATTTTTTACGTCGTTTGCGTAAGTCGTTCGCGAATAGGAATTTGCGTAGAATGACGTCACCATCGTAAGCATTGGCTTGTTCCGGTTTAATTTCGAGCATGCGCACTGGGATACCCCCACGGACGGCGCATGTGCCGTTAAAAAAAAAACGTTGTTTACGTCGGGTCACGACGTATTTACATAAAACACGCCCCCATCACATCCATTCGAATTCCGCGCCCTTACGCCGCCAAAGATACACTACGCCGCCGTAACTTACGGCGCAAATTCTTTGAGGATTCGGAAAAAAAAAAAGTTACGGCGGCGTAGTGTATCTTAGATACGCTACGCCTGGCGAAAATATGCGCCGAGGTATGTGAATCTGCCCCTAAATGTATTTATTGGGATCCTAGGGCCAGATTCACGTAGATGAGCGGCGGCGTAACGTATCGTAGATACGTTACACCGCCGCAATTTTTCATTGCAAGTGCCTGATTCACAAAGCACTTGCGATGAAAACCTAAGCCGGCGGCCTCCGGCGCAGGGCGGGCCATATTAAATGGGCGTGTGCCATTTAAATTAGGCGCGCTCCCGCGCCGGACCTACCGTGCATGCTCCGTTTCCGAACTCCTGCCGTGCTTTGCGCGAAGTGACGTAATTTCTTCGAACGGCGACGCGCGTAGCGTACTTCCGTATTCCTGGACGTGTTACGCAAACGACGTTAAATTTTAAATTTCGACGCGGGAACGACGGCCATACTTTAGACCGCAATACGATTGCTGACTAAAGTTAGGGCACCCAAAACGACGACTAAATTTGCGACGGGAAACTAGACTAGCGGCGACGTAGCGAACGCAAAAATCCGTTGTGGATCGCCGTAACTCCTAAAATGCATACCCGATGCTGGTTTACGACGCAAACTCCCCCCAGTGGCGGCCGCGGTACTGCATCCTAAGATCCGACAGTGTAAAACAATTACACCTCTCGGATCTTATGGATATCTATGCGTAACTGATTCTATTAATCCGTCGCATACATAGAAACAGAGATACGCCGGCGTATCAGGAGAAACACCGTTGTATCCCCTTTGTGAATCTGGCCCACAGTACTTGCCTCCTAACTTACGGCGGCGTAGCGTAAATGTGGCCGGCGTAAGCGCGCCTAATTCAAATTAGGCTGAGGGGGCGTGTTTTATGTTAATGGGGGGTGACCTGACGTGATTGACGTTTTTTACGAATGGCGCATGCGCCGTCCGTGTACATATCCCAGTGTGCATTGCGGCAAAGTACGCCGCAAGGACGTATTGGTTTCGGCGTGGACGTAAATTACGTCCAGCCCTATTCACGGATGACTTACGCAAACGACGTAAAATTTTCAAATTTCGACGCGGGAACGACGGCCATACTTAAAGGGGTTTTCCACCCATTTTTTAAGTTTATTAAAAGTCAGCAGCTACAAAACGTGTAGCTGCTGGCTTTTAATAAACTGACACTTACCTGCTCCAGCGTTCCAGCGACGCTTCTTCATTGTCACTGTGGGCACCTGGCCGTGACAGCTTTCGGCTTCACGGCCAGGCACCCACTGCGCATGTGCGAGCGGCACTGCGCATGCGCGCGCGGCTCGGCGCTGCGCTGTTTGATTGGACAGGCGATCGCCTGGGACCTGTCACGTGTCCCAGGCGATCGCCTACAGGGAGGGGCTGCCAAATGGCGATATGACGTATCGCCTTAGCAGCCCCTCGGCGGAAGGAGGAAGCGGGACAGGAAGTCCCCTTCTCCTGAAGCCCCCACTCCCCCCCCAAAAAAATTACATGCCAAATGGGGCATGTAAGGGGGCGAGGAGTGGGTTAAGAGGAAGTTCCATTCTTGGGTGGAACTCCTCTTAACATTGGCTACGCCACCTAGGGGGCAGGTTTATCTTTAGGCGGTGTATCTCTTACGGAAACGGCGTATCTTTACTGCGACGGGCGGACGTACGTTCGTGAATCGGCGTATCTATGCATTTACATATTCTACACCGAACTCAACGGAAGCGCCACCTAGCGGCCAGACTAAATATTGCACCCTAAGATACGACGGCGCAAGCCATCGTATCTTAGATAGGTTTAAGTGTATCTCAGTTTGAGAATACACTTAAACATACGGCGGCGCAGATTCCGAGTTAGGTCGGCGTATCTACTGATACGCCGGCCTAACTCTCTCTGAATCCACCTATAAATGTATTTATTGGGATCCTAACTTTTAGGGCTCGTTTACACTTGTTTCAAAATGTGGCATTGGACACCCTTTTTTAAAGCACTCTAAGGTCTAATCAGAGCTCCTGTCACTAAATGAAATTTTTGCGAAATTTCGCTATTGCGAATGCGAAAATAATTGCGAAATTTCGACAACTGCGGTAGGAGCCCTCTGATTGGCTCAGAATATTCGCGATATTTTATCGAAATTTCGCAAAATGCGAATGCGATATTTATTGCGGAATTTCAACAACTGCGGTAGGAGCCCTCTGATTGGCTCAGAATATTCGTGATATTTTATCGAAATTTCGCAAAATGCGAATGCGATATTTATTGCGGAATTTCGACAACTGCGGTAGGAGCCCTCTGATTGGCTCAGAATATTTGTGATATTTTATCGAAATTTCGCAAAATGCGAATGCGATATTTATTGCGGAATTTCGACAACTGCGGTAGGAGCCCTCTGATTGGCTCAGAATATTCGTGATATTTTATCGAAATTTCGCAAAATGCGAATGCGATATTTATTGCGGAATTTCGACAACTGCGGTAGGAGCCCTCTGATTGGCTCAGAATATTCGTGATATTTTATCGAAATTTCGCAAAATGCGAATGCGATATTTATTGCGGAATTTCGACAACTGCGGTAGGAGCACTCTGATTGGCTCAGAATATTCGTGATATTTTATCGAAATTTCGCAAAATGCGAATGCGATATTTATTGCGGAATTTCGACAACTGCGGTAGGAGCCCTCTGATTGGCTCAGAATATTCGTGATATTTTATCGAAATTTCGCAAAATGCGAATGCGATATTTATTGCGGAATTTCGACAACTGTGGTAGGAGCCCTCTGATTGGCTCAGAATATTTGTGATATTTTATCGAAATTTCGCAAAATGCGAATGCGATATTTATTGCGGAATTTCGACAACTGCGGTAGGAGCCCTCTGATTGGCTCAGAATATTCGTGATATTTTATCGAAATTTCGCAAAATGCGAATGCGATATTTATTGCGGAATTTCGACAACTGCGGTAGGAGCCCTCTGATTGGCTCAGAATATTTGTGATATTTTATCGAAATTTCGCAAAATGCGAATGCGATATTTATTGCGGAATTTCGACAACTGTGGTAGGAGCCCTCTGATTGGCTCAGAATATTTGTGATATTTTATCGAAATTTCGCAAAATGCGAATGCGATATTTATTGCGGAATTTCGACAACTGCGGTAGGAGCCCTCTGATTGGCTCAGAATATTCGTGATATTTTATCGAAATTTCGCAAAATGCGAATGCGATATTTATTGCGGAATTTCGACAACTGCGGTAGGAGCCCTCTGATTGGCTCAGAATATTCGTGATATTTTATCGAAATTTCGCAAAATGCGAATGCGAAATTGATTGCGGAATTTCGACAACTGCGGTAGGAGCCCTCTGATTGGCTCAGAATATTCGTGATATTTTATCGAAATTTCGCAAAATGCGAATGCGATATTTATTGCGGAATTTCGACAACTGCGGTAGGAGCACTCTGATTGGCTCAGAATATTCGTGATATTTTATCGAAATTTCGCAAAATGCGAATGCGATATTTATTGCGGAATTTCGACAACTGCGGTAGGAGCCCTCTGATTGGCTCAGAATATTCGTGATATTTTATCGAAATTTCGCAAAATGCGAATGCGATATTGATTGCGGAATTTCGACAACTGCGGTAGGAGCACTCTGATTGGCTCAGAATATTCGTGATATTTTATCGAAATTTCGCAAAATGCGAATGCGATATTTATTGCGGAATTTCGACAACTGCGGTAGGAGCCCTCTGATTGGCTCAGAATATTCGTGATATTTTATCGAAATTTCGCAAAATGCGAATGCGATATTTATTGCGGAATTTCGACAACTGTGGTAGGAGCCCTCTGATTGGCTCAGAATATTTGTGATATTTTATCGAAATTTCGCAAAATGCGAATGCGATATTTATTGCGGAATTTCGACAACTGCGGTAGGAGCCCTCTGATTGGCTCAGAATATTCGTGATATTTTATCGAAATTTCGCAAAATGCGAATGCGATATTTATTGCGGAATTTCGACAACTGCGGTAGGAGCCCTCTGATTGGCTCAGAATATTCGTGATATTTTATCGAAATTTCGCAAAATGCGAATGCGATATTTATTGCGGAATTTCGACAACTGCGGTAGGAGCACTCTGATTGGCTCAGAATATTCGTGATATTTTATCGAAATTTCGCAAAATGCGAATGCGATATTTATTGCGGAATTTCGACAACTGCGGTAGGAGCCCTCTGATTGGCTCAGAATATTTGTGATATTTTATCGAAATTTCGCAAAATGCGAATGCGATATTTATTGCGGAATTTCGACAACTGCGGTAGGAGCCCTCTGATTGGCTCAGAATATTCGTGATATTTTATCGAAATTTCGCAAAATGCGAATGCGATATTTATTGCGGAATTTCGACAACTGCGGTAGGAGCACTCTGATTGGCTCTGATGCAAAAGAAGGGCGGAGAAAATAATCGTGCGATATTCCGATTGCCGAATAATCGCATTGCGATTTTTCGGCAAGATAAAATGATCGCTTCAGCTACTCGGCCCAAGGTCTCTAATCATACCAGCAATGCTTTTAGACGTCGATGGAGATCTCTAGGATGTGATCTGTTCTAAAAATAAAATTGAAAAAATTTGAATATTCGGAATAGCGAACACTCGAATATGCCATAATCGAGCCGAATATTCGCAATAAGAAATATTCGTGAGCAACACTAGTGGGCAACATGGGGACACTATAGCGAAGGGTGAACAGAACCAGAAAGGAAGGATTGACTAGGGGGAAGAGGATCAGCAGAGCTGGGGGACCAGAGCAGGAGAAACTAGAAGATTTTGCATGTGGTGATCAGCGTAGGATCAATATAGCGGCAGGTGAGCAGGAACTGGAGAGAGAGAAGGATCGACAAACCAGAGGATCAGCAGAGCTGGGGGACCAGAGCAGGAGAAAAACGAGAAGATGTTGCATGTGGCGAGCAGCATGAGAGCAATATAGCGGGAGGTGAGCGGGGACTGGAGAGAGAGAAGGATCGGCAAACCAGAGGATGAGCAGAGCTGGGGCACCAGAGCAGGAGAAACTAGAGGATGTCGCATGTGGTGATCAGCGTAGAATCAATATAGCGGGAGGTGAGTAGGGACTGGAGAGAGAGAAGCATTGGCAAACCAGAGGATCAGTAGAGCTGGGGCACCAGAGCAGGAGAAACTAGAAGATGTTGCATGTGGTGATCAGCGTAGGATCAATATAGCGGGAGGTGAGCGGGAACTGGAGAGAGAGAGAAGGATCGGCAAACCAGAGGATCAGCAGAGCTGGGGGACTAGAGCTGGAGAAACTAGAAGATGTTGCATGTGGTGATCAGCGTAGGATCAATATAGCGGGAGGTGAGCAGGGACTGGAGAGAGAGAAGGATCGGCAAACCAGAGGATCAGCAGAGCTGGGGCACCTGAGCAGGAGAAACTAGAAGATGTTGCATGTGGTGATCAGCGTAGGATCAATATAGCGGGAGGTGAGCAGGGACTGGAGAGAGAGAAGGATCGGCAAACCAGAGGATCAGCAGAGCTGGGGCACCAGAGCAGGAGAAACTAGAGGATGTTGCATGTGGTGATCAGCGTAGGATCAATATAGCGGGAGGTGAGCCTGGACTGGAGAGAGAGAAGGATCGGCAAACCAGAGGATCAGCAGAGCTGGGGCACCAGAGCAGGAGAAACTAGAAGATGTTGCATGTGGTGATCAGCGTAGAATCAATATAGCGGGAGGTGAGCCTGGACTGGAGAGAGAGAAGGGTCGGCAAACCAGAGGATCAGCAGAGCTGGGGCAAAAAAAAATGCTCTAGCAAAGCGCAGACACTGCCAGTGTCATTTTCACAGTAATCAGTGCATTTTTATACTTATTTTGTACAAATTTTCGGTCTTTTTTTATTTGTTGCACAAAAAATTTAAATCGCAGAGGTATTCAAATACCACCAAAAGAAAACTCTATTTGTGGGAAGAAAATTATAAAAAAAAAGTTTGGGTACAATGTTGCACGTCCGCGCAATTGTCATTCAAATTGCGACAGCGCTAAAAGCTGAAAATTGGCTTAGGCAGGAAGGTGCGTAATGCCGCGTACACGCGACCGTTTTTCGGGTTGTATAAAATGACATTTTTAATGGTCTAGAAAAAAATAAAAATATTTCTACCCGATCGTTAAAACAGCCTTGACTACACACGATCGTGAAAAATAAAAAAATGCTCTAGCAAAGCGCGGTGACGTACGACGCGTGCGACGGCACTATAAAGGGGAAGTTCCATGCGGATGGCGCCACCCTTGGGGCTGCTTTAGCTGATTTTGTGTTAGTAAAAGACGGTTCGCGCTTTTCTGTCTGTTACAGCGTGATTAATGTGCTTACTCCATTACGAACGGTAGTTTTACCAGAACGAGCGCTCCCGTCTCATAGCTTGCTTCTGAGCATTCACGGCGTTAAAGCCCACACACGACCATTTTTTACGACGTTAAAAACGTTGTGAAAAATTAGAGCATGTTCGAAATTTTTTATGGCCATTTTTTACATCGCGAAAAATGCTCTGGAGCCCACACACCATCGTTTTTAACGACATTAAAAAAAAACGTCATTTTTTACAACCCGAAAAACGGTCGTGTGTACGCGGCATGAGTGCCTGGTATTGAAGTGGTTAAAGGGCCATTTTTTTTTGTAATTTTTTCACATTTTCATTGTGTGCCAAAATGGCTGCAGCCAGACTCAGTGGAGGGAGATTTCTGCAACATATTTGGCAAATAGAATCACAGAGGCCCGGATTCAGAGAGCAATTGCGCCTGCGCAACCATAGTTACGCAGCGCAATTGCTTACTTGCCCCGGCGTAACGAATGCTCCTGATTCAGGAACCTCGTTACGCCGACTGCAGCCTAAGATATGCGCGGCATAAGGCTCTTATGCCCGCATATCTTAGGCTGCATTCTTACGTTGGCCGCTAGGTGGCGTTCCCGTTGTGCTCAGCGTATAGTATGCAAATTGCATACTAACGCCGATTCACAACGTTACGCGAGCCCCCTGTACGCAGTTTACGTCGTTTGCGTACGGCGGTTTTCGCGTAAGGCTGCCCCTGCTATTAGCAGGGGCAGCCAATGTTACGTATACCCGTCGTTCCCGCGTTGCGAAATTTAAAATTTACGTAGTTTGCGTAAGTGAATCGTGAATGGCGCTGGACGCCATTCACGTTCACTTTGAAGCAAATGAAGTCCTTGCGACGTCATTTACCGCAATGCACGTCGGGAAAGTTTCCCGACGGAGCATGCGCTCTACGCTCGGCGCGGGAACGCGCCTAATTTAAATGATTCCCGCCCCCTACGGGATCATTTAAATTGCGCGCGCTTACGCCGGGCATTTTGCCGGGGCGCACACGCAATTTACGGAGCTACTGCTCCGTGAATCGCGGGTAGCGCAGAAAATTTGCGGGGGCGCCTCCGTAAAAAAAGCGCAAAAGGTACCTGAATCTAGCCCAGTATATATAAAATAATATGCAAAGCGGTTGGGAGGAAGCTTCAGAATGGTAAAGATGTTTTTATTATAAATTGTGTGAGCAGACTGCGGTTCCTCTTCAATGTTTTGCTTTTGGGTTTAATTTTGCTTTAAAAAAATAAATAAAAAAAATGAGATCCCAATATTCATTCACATTATCAAGTTTCTCCCCTATTCTCTAGTAATGAATTCTGTGCTGTCCGCTGCTGCCATCTTGTGGTCAAATTACACAACGCAGCCATTCTCCCTCTTCAGTTCCAAGAGTTGAACACAGCGCTGTCAGACGCCGCCACCTGCCGGCCACTCTCGGAACTACAGGTTTCACAAAGGAAGCGGAAGTCGGCTGGAACGCATAATCCCTGGGTGGAAAACGGATGTGATGCACCGGGACTTCCGGTCCAGCCAGAAGCAATGGAAACCCGAGTGGAAACGTGGAAATGAGTCGGGTTCCGGGCTGGTGAGGGCATTGTTGGGGACCTGTTGCTGGTTTTGGAGGATTGTCAGGTGATTTGTGGGGGGGGGAAGCATTTATTTATTATTATTATGGAGTGAATGATGTGTGGCAGGGTGTGACCGGTGCCATGGCCGCAGGAGACGCAAAGTGACCTCGCCATGGCTGTGCTTGGCGTGCCGCGGTGCGCTGTTTGTGTCTCTGGCATAGAAAAAGCAAGGTGTCGCGTCACAGAATGTGGCGGCATGCATCTCTTCCCCCGGTCTCCAAGTCAAGATTAGCTTAGGTTTAGGGGCGCCCGGTGGGAGGGGCTCTGGTGCAAAGTGAAGTGCGTAAGGGGCGGAGTTGGCTAGGTGACAGGTTCACTTTAACCACTTGGAAGACCCGGCCTTTTCTGGCACTTTTTGTTTACCGGTTTAAATCAGTATTTTATGCTAGAAAATTACTTGGAACCCTGAAAAAGTATAATTTTTTTTGTTTTGTTTTTAGCAGAGACAATAGAGAATAAAATGGCGTAAGTGTATTTTTTTTTCTCAAAACATTGCGTTTAAAAAAACGCTGTGCAAATACCGTGTGACATAAAAAAATTAAAATGTTAGCCATTTTATTCTCAAGGTCTCTGCTAAGAAAAATATTTTTTTATTTTTCCTTGTAATATATATATATATATATATATATATATATATACCACGTGATCAGCCGTGTCCAATCACGGCTGATCACGATGTAAACAGGAAGAGCTGTTGATGGCTCTTCCTCACTCGCGTCTGTTAATTTTGTAAATTTTCTGTTAATTTTGTAAATAAGTAAGTTTTCAATTATGGGCACTGATATGGCGGCACTGATGGGCACCGATAGGCGGCACTGGTATGCTGCACTGATGGGCACTCATGGGCGGCACTCATGGGTACTTATGGGTGGTACAGATGGGCACTGATAGGTGGGCACTGGGCATAGATGGGCACTAAGAGATGGCACTGATGGACACTGAGGGGTGGCACTGATGGCATTGCTGGGCATCATTTCAGCCAGTGCCCATGTTGCCAGTCAGTGCCCATTTGTGGGCACTGATTGGCATCGATTGTGTTCATTTTTTTTTTTGATGTTTGCTCTATTGAGCACCGGGGGGCACTCCCTGGTGTCAGACACAAGTGAGGAAGAGCCGATCAACGGCTCTTCCTGCTTACATCGTGATCAGCCGTGGTTGGACACAGCTGATCACGTGGTAAAGAGTCTCCGCCGGAGGCTCTTTACCGAGATCAGAGATGCAGGGTGTCAGACTGACACCCCCACATCACCGATCGCCGGCATGAAATCCTTCAGGACGTCAATAGACTATTGACCGTGTGGGAAGTGGTTAAAGCGGAGGTTCACCCTTAGAGGGCACTTTTCCCCCTTAGATTCCTGCTCGTTTTTTCTAGGGGAATCGGCTATTTATTTTAAAATATGTGCAGTACTTACCCGTTTACGAGATGCATCCTCTCCGTCGCTTCCGGGTATGGGCTTCGGGAATGGGCGTTCCTTCTTGATTGACAGTCTTCCGAGAGGCTTCCGACGGTCGCATCCATCGCGTCACGATTTTCCGAAAGAAGCCGAACGTCGGTGCGCAGGCGCAGTATAGAGCCGCACCGACGTTCGGCTTCTTTCGGCTACGAGTGACGCGATGGATGCGACCGTCGGAAGCCTCTCGGAAGAATGTCAATCAAGAAGGAACGCCCATTCCCGAAGACCCATACCCGGAAGCGACGGAAGAAGATGCAGCTCGAAAACGGGTAAGTACAGCTCATATTTTACTACAAATAGCCGATTCCCCTAGACCGAACGAGCAGGAAGCTAAGGGGATAAAAAAAAAATTCATAAATGGGTGAACTCCCGCTTTAAAGACATGGTGGACACACAAGTCGTGAGGAGCTGCAGGCAGGAGTTTTTAGGCGAGTCCGTGGCATCCGAGCCTCGCGGACTAGGCCTAAGCTGCGGCTTTGCCTAAAAACTCCTGCCTGCAGCTCCTCATTACTGGCGTGGTGTCAGCGCCAGCCCTAGGTCCTCGTTTGGTCCACCAAAACAGCCCAGACTCATCGAGGCATGGACTCCACTAGACCTCTGAAGGTATGCTGTGGTATCTGGCAACAAGTCATCAGTAGCAGATCCTTTATGTTTTGTAAGCTGCGATGTGGGGCCTCCATGACCAAGTGACCCATATCGCCTACCTAAACATTCTAGCAATCAGGGTTTGACAAATTTGCTTGGAATCTAGGAGCCAGCTAAAAAAGTTAGGAGCCAGAAAACGTACCCCTGTCCCGACGAGCTTGCGCGCAGAAGCGAACACATACGTGAGCAGCGCCCGCATATGTAAACGGTGTTCAAACCACACATGTGAGGTATCGCCGCGATTGGTAGAGCGAGAGCAATAATTCTAGCCCTAGACCTCCTCTGTAACAAAACATGCAACCTGTAGATTTTTTTAAACGTCGCCTATGAAGATTTGTCGGCATTCCACGAGTGGACGCAATTTTGAAGCGTGACATGTTGGGTATGAATTTACTCGGCGTAACATTATCTTTCATAATATTAAAAAAAATGGGGATAACTTTACTGTTGTCTTATTTTTTAATTAAAAAAAGTGTAATTTTTTCCCAAAAAAGTGCGCTTGTAAGACCGCTGCGCAAATACAGCGTGACAGAAAGTATTGCAACGATCGCCATTTTATTCTCTAGGGTGTTAGGATAAAAAATATATATAATGTTTGGGGGTTCTAATTGGAGGGAAGAAGATGGCAGTAAAAATAGTGAAAAATGACATTAGAATTGCTGTTTAACTTGTAATGCTTAACTTGTAATACCAACAGCCACCAGCACGTCGCTCCACCCTTCCTCTGGACAGAGGGTGGGAGCTGCCCCACTTGGCCAGTTAACAGGGGGTGATTGGTTGTTGGGGTGGTCCTACCAACTAATTACCCACTTGTTATTTGGATAGGTTGGGAGTCTCCTGCCCTCCGGCCAGACCGGTCGCGCCTTCGCCCAGACCCGTTGCGCCCTCTGCTCAGAACCGTCTCTGCCCAGACCTTCCTGCGCCACCTGCCCTCCGCCCAGACCTTCCCGCGCCTCCTGCCCTCCGCCCAGTCGGGGGAAGGTTGTGGTCTATCTTTTGTGTGGTAGTTTAAATTGTGGTCAAGAAGGGCCTGGTCTTTGCCTCCGCCCCGTCGCGCCTCCTGCCCAGACCCGTTGCGCCTCCTGCCCTCTGCTCAGACCCTTCTCGTCTCCGCCCAAACCTTCCTGCGCCACCTTCGCTCCGCTCAGACCTTCCTGCGCCGCCTTCCCTCCGCCCAGACCTTCCTGCGCCGCCTTCCCTCCGCCCAGACCTTCCTGCACCGCCTTCCCTCCGCCCAGACCTTCCTGCGCCGCCTTCCCTCCGTCCAGACCTTCCTGCGCCGCCTGCCCTTCGCCCAGAACTTCCTGCGTCGCCTGCCCTCCACCCAGACCTTCCTGCGCCTCTTGCCCTCCGCCCAGTCGGGGGAGGGTTGTGGTCTATCTTTGTTTGTGTGGTAGTTTAAATTGTGGTCAAGAAGGGCCTGGTCTTTGCCTGGGAGGATGCTCTCCCAAGTGATGACATCAGCTGGCATGGAGGACTAAGGGGAGCCTTAAGTTGTTACCAATGGGGCAGGATACCTTGATGACCCCAGAGGGCCACAGATTGATGGGTGGAGTTTCTCCTTGGGTAGCCTTTACTTTAGCTAACCAGTTGACATTTTAATTGGCCTCATATGTGTTTTACCATTAAAGCGCATGTGCGCTGAAAAAAAAATATTAAAAGCCAGCAGCTACAAATACTGCAGCCGCTGACTTTTAATATTAGGACACTTACCTGTCCTGGAGTCCAGCGCCGTCCGCAGCAGAGGACGAGCGATCGCTCGTCTCTCTGCTGCTTCCCCCCGCCATCCTCAGTGAGGGAACCAGGAAGTGAAGCGCTCCGGCTTCACTACCTGGTTCCCTACGGCGCATGCGCGAATTGTGCTGCGCCGCTGATTGGCTTCCGCTGTGCTCTGGGAGCCGAGTGTTCCCAGAGCACAACGGGAGGTGACGTCATGCCCGGAGAAAACCTGAAGCTGTGTGGCCGGAAGTGGGTGCAAATACCTGTTTTTAGACAGGTATCTGCACCCCCCTGCCCCTGAAAGGTGTCAAATGTGACACCGGAAGGGGGAGGGTTCCGATAAGCGTGAGTTCCACTTTAGGGTGGAGCTCCGCTTTAACACTGTAAACTAGGACTGAAAGTTCCATATCATTGATCTGCTGACAGGAGAGGTGAGCGGTGCCGGGAATTCTGGGACATTATCCAGTAACAGACAAGGGGTGTGTCTGGATGGTGACTGTATCATTGTGTGTGTCAGGTTCCTATAAGGTGTCAGGATGTCACAGTCTATTTCTCCATGGAGGAGTGGGAGTATTTAAGACGCAAGGATGTCATGATGGAGGATGGCCAGAAGACAAAAAGGCCATTCATGACTTCCTTGTTCTGAGTTGGGGGGGGGGGGGGACATCTCCAAGGAGAAAATGGGAGGGGAAGGTCCAGTAATCGAATTATTAAACTTTTTTTTTTTTTTTTTTTTTTTTTTTTAACCAGGTCCACCAAAAAAAATCACACAATGGATTACACAACTGTCCGAATTAAAGAAGAATCATTCTCGGATGAAGAACATTTTGCTATCGAAATCAAGGAGGAGCCACTCTCAAGTGATGAAGAACAAAATCCGCACTCTGTTCCTCCCACTCTCCGCACTCATATCAAAGAGAATCCACCCTCGAGTGATGAAGAACATAACCTGGACTCTGTTCCTCCCACTCACAGATCTCGTATCAAAGAGGATGCTCTCCCAAGTGATGACGAACATCACCCAAAGTCTGACCCTTCCATCAAAGAGGAACCTCTCTCTGATGACGATATCAAAGACGTTTCTGTATCTGAGAAATACTCCCAGTGTATGTCTTTAATTGTGAAAGAGGAGTCGAGCGAGGAAGACGTTCTTTGTGAAGAAGAGCAGACACCGGAACAACTGCAAGACAAACCGTTCTGTTGCTCTCAGTGTGGAGAGTGTTTCATAGATCACTCGATGCTTGTCAGCCATCAGCAAATTCACACAGGGGAGAAGCCCTATGCCTGCTCGGAGTGTGGGAAGTGTTTTACTGCCCGCGCGACAGTGAAAGTTCACCAGCGTCTTCACACGGGAGAGAAGCCCTATACGTGCTCCGAATGCGAAAAGGCCTTCACATTTAAAAGCGTCCGAGATGCACACTTTAGGACACACACTGGCGACAAACCTTTCCCCTGCCCCGATTGTGGTAAACGCTTTACCGTCCGATCGACTCTTAATATGCACCGAAAAGTCCATGAGGAGAGCGGGCTGTATTCGTGTTCCGAATGTGGGAAAAGCTTCACCAGGAATTCCACGCTTAAGGCCCACGAGGTTGTCCACACAGGGTTCAAGGATCACACCTGCCCAGAGTGCAAGAAATGCTTCAGCTCAGAGTCGTCGCTCAAGCAGCACAAGAAGGTCCATGTTGGGTTGAAACCGCATGCCTGCCCCGATTGTGGCAGATGCTTTGGTCTGAAAACAAGTCTGGTGACACACCAGAGGATCCACTCTGGAGAGAGGCCGTATACTTGTACCGAGTGCGGAAAGAGCTTCAGCCACAGCTCCAGCCTGGTGACGCATAAGAGGATTCACAGCGGGGAAAGACCGTACGTTTGCTTGCAGTGTGGCAAAGGCTTTACCAGTCTCTCCGAACGCGTTGTGCATGAGAGAACACACACCGGGGAGAAGCCCTATTCCTGCCCCGAATGTGGGAAGAGTTTTGTCAGCATTTCAGAGTGTAACCGCCACCGGAAGATCCACGCAGACCAAAAGCCCTTCACTTGTTCCTATTGCGACAAGCCTTTCATCCGAAAACCCGATTTTGTCAAGCACCTTCGGATTCACACGGGAGAGAAACCGTTTGGCTGCTCTGCCTGTGGCAAGTATTTCCGTAGCGTCCCAGAACTCACAAAGCACCAGCGGTATCACACCGGAGATAAGCGGTATCCGTGCAAAGACTGCGGGAAATGGTTCTTCACTAGGTCGCATCTGGTCAAACATGAGAAGATTCATATCAGGGAGCAACAAGCCGAATGACTTCATCTGTGCTGCGGCCCAAACTACGGATTTCAGATAGTGGGAAATAGATGACTATAGATGAGTAAATACATTTTGAAGTCTGCTAGGGATTGGACTGTTCTAATAGATTTCAACCAAGACTTGAGTCTTCCTAGCCTGACTTCCAAGACCCTCCTAACTACAGGGTGGGACTTTAAATGAGGCGCCTCCATCCCTAATTCTGAAAGAATAAAAATAAGGGAGTTTTGGGACTTTAAATGAGGCTGCAGACATGGTGTCGGCTGGTTGGAAAAAATTTACATATTTATTTTTCAGTAAAAAATGTAAAACATATCACAGACAACAAGAGTCTCCTTCAGCAAACAATATTGAGGTATATATCATTCCCACATATTCATAAACACATATGGTGTGTGCCCATGCAATACGGCATTGGAGGTACAACAGTGCATACATAGTCCAGCGCCATCAGGTGGTCAGTGTTGGTGGATGGGTACATTCAAAATGAGTATTTATATATACAATTGTCATATAGGCAGCAAGAGGCAAAAAAATTAATAAATACAATAAAAACGTGTAATCTTATATTGTTGTAACCAGTAAAAAAAGTTCAATGTTGGCAGATTGAAAGGTAATTCCATCTGCGTCCCAGTTGCCCGACGCGTTTCGTGTATCTAAGACACTCATCAGGGGCTGATGCTTTGGGATATCTATAAAGTGTATAGTAGAATGTAGTTATTAAATGCGGTTCCTGGTTAAATAGATAAACGATGAGGCAGTGAAGCCCATATGAAGTACTTACATGGAAGTGTGGCAGGAATGGTGAGTATTGAGCCAAGGCCAAAAGTTGAGTCCGTCATGGGAGCTGAGGTGACATAAGGTACACACCAGTGGGACATGCCACATGGTCCCCCCACAAGTATAAGAAGCGTAGTGTTAGTGTTCATATGGAACATGGGGTAAGCAAGTGATGATTGCCAAAGGAGGATTCTACAAAATAGATATAAGAACAGTGTATCAGAGTGTATAAATGCTATATCATGGAAAGATAAGCCCAGATAGATAAAGTAGACAAGATACCCTTCTATGGCATCCTTTAATCCCAATCAGGGGGAGAGGAAGGTGCAGTGAGGTAGTGTGCTGTGATGTCTCCGAGATGTGACAGCTGAACTGTGTTGTGGGGAGAACTCAAATATAGCCGCCCACATGGGTGCACGCTAGCCGTCGCCAACATCACGCTCAAACAGGGAGGGACCCCGACGTGGGTGGAGAAACCCACCCACAGACGGAGCTCACCTCCTAGCTGGCCAGCGGGGATGAAAGACACACGCTCAGCGCCACGACGCCAGAGCCTGACGTCAGACGCTAGGCGGGATGTGTGACGCGACACTCCGTGCGCGCCAAACCCTCCGCCGCAACACACACCGCCCCAATGGGGGGCGCGCCGGGAGCATTGCAGCTCCCAAAGAGATGGAAACGATTGTGTGTGTGTATATATATATTCTCATTTTGAATGTACCCATCTATCTACTAACACTGACCACCTGATGGCGCTGGACTATGTATGCACTGTTGTACCTCCAATGCCGTATTGCATGGGCACATACCATATGTGTTTATGAATATGTGGAAACGATATGTACCTCAATATTGTTTCCTGAAGGTGACTCTTGTTGTCTGTGATATGTTTTAAATTTTTTACTGATAAATAAATATGTATATTTTTTCCAACCAGCCTACACCATGTCGGCAGCCTCATTTAAAGTCCCAAAACTCCCTTATTTTTATTCTTTTCTAAATGTTTTCCCTATTCAAGTGATTGGCAAATACATTTTCTGGTGTCCATAGAACCAGTTTTCATGGATCCAACCAGTGGAAATTATTTTCAGAGTTAAACGAAACCAGTTTTCGTAGATCCAACCAGCGAAAATGAATTCCCGACGTCAACCGAACCAGTTTTCATGGATCCAACAAGTGGAAATATATTACCAATATCAATAGAACCAGTTTTCATGGATCCAACAAGTGAAAATATATTACCAATATCAATAGAACCAGTTTTCATGGATCCAACAAGTGGAAATATATTACCAATATCAATAGAACCAGTTTTCATGGATCCAACAAGTGGAAATATATTACCAATATCAATAGAACCAGTTTTCATGGATCCAACCAGTGGAAATGAATTCCCAATGTGAAAAGAACTAGTTTTCATAGATCCAACCAGCGAAAATAAATTCCAGAGTTCAACAAAACCCAGTTTTCGTATATCCAACCAATGCAAATGAATTCCCAATGTCAATAGAACCAGTTTTGACAGATCCAACCAGTGGAATGAATTCCTGACGTCAACGGAACCAGTTTGCATAGGTCCAACCACCATAAATTATTCATGGAAACTGCATACATCCAACCGCCAGAAATTATTCTTGACGTGCATAGATCCAACCACCAGAAATTCTTCCGGACATCCATGGAACCTGCATAGATCCAAGCACCAGAAATTATTCTTGATGTCCGTAGAACAAGTTTGCATCGATCCAGCCACTGGAAATTTTTCCTGATATCCATGAAGCCTGCATAGGATCAACCGCCAGAAATGAATCATGAGGTCCATAGAACCAGTTTGCACAGATCCAACCAGTGGAAATTAATCCTGACCTCCCATAGAACCAGTTTGCACAGATCCATTCAGCAAAACATATTACTGACCTCAACGATACCAGTTTGCACAGATCCAGCCAGTGGAATCAATCCCGAAGGGGCTGAAGTATATCTACTGAAGGCCAGACCTACTTGGTTCAACAGAACCATTGTAGTTGGGCAGTTATTGTAATCACAGCCCAAACTTTTTTGGATAGAGCAGTGAGTGGTGACAACATATTTAACGTATTTTTTTTTTTTTTTGCGCCCCCCCCCCCCAAATCGGGAGATTCTATTTTTCGTGGTAACCATTGTCACCAGTACTAAAAGTGAGGGGAAATCCAACATTTTGAGTTGTCACCGAGGAAATCATGCAATGGGGACACTTGAATTTCTCTATCTTTGTGACCACAGAACAGAAAATGAAGGAAGTTCTCCCCAAAGGGACACCGATACCATGCGGTAGCCTTAGTTTGATATATATATATACGATGCGTTGGATGGAGATGCATATGATATATCACCCAAAGCGCATGCTCGTTCTAATCATGCTCCGGGGGGCAGCGTAGAGCCACCCCACAGCCGTCAATAACAAAAAAGCAGTACGGACATAATTGTAGAACTGAGAAGTTTCCTCTACGTTGCTGAATAGGAAGGCGTGACTACCTTCTGCTGTAAATTGGAGGATAGTCACCAAACCGGCAAAGACCAATAAGTGAAAATAAATCATGACAAGCGTTACCAGTCTGTCAGTGTTTTCTGTTGGAGTTCATAATGGTTATTTTTTACTCACTGAGGCTCATTCTCATACTGGAGGGTTGAAGTACGCTGGGTGGAATAATTTGATTACTTACGGAATTTTTATTGTATTTGCTATAATGGTGGCAACTTGGGGCACAGAGGGCAATGCTCCTTATGCTTATACATATAAGCTCATAAACCACTTCAATATCGCACATAGACATATGACGTCCACAAAGGGGATCTCCCATCCCGGGTGGACGTCATGTGACGTCCTGGACTTTGTGCGGTGATATCCGAATGATACCTGCAGCTAGAGGCATCATTCAGATATCATTGTGTTCCGGCGGCGATCCTGCGTACCATAAGAATGATCATAGCGGCTGTTCCGCCGCTTGATCGTTCTTATAGGCGGCGGGATGGGTCATTCTCCCCCTCCTGCTGTCATCCGGTGCGTCTCCGGGCTCTCCCGTGCCATCGGGGGCCCAGAGAAAGGATCGCCCTGCGCCGGATGTGGAACTACAAGTCCCATGAGGCATTGCCAGACTCCCAACAGCCACAGGCATGACTTCAGGAGCATGATGGGATTTGTTGTTTCACTACTGCTGGCAAGGCTGCCTACTCCTGGTATAAACTTGCATGTCCTGCTGTGTCTTGTAACGATAAGCACAGGGTTCCACTTTTTTGAGTTCAAACCCGCCACCTCATCCCTGATGAAGGGAGGTGCTTTCCTCTGAAACGCGTTAGCTCCATTTGTGCATTAGAACAGAACCCTGTTGAGTGAGTGAGTGAGAGACTTGTAAAGCGCAACACATGCGAACTGAATCGCCTCTTGGCGCTGTATCCATTTCATGGGTAATGAACCCCTTGACCTCAGAAGATAACTGAAATACATCACAGGTGATATTTGCTGCTCAGTGATTGCAGTAATCTAGTCTGCATCTCCCCAAGGTAATACATAAAATCTGGCCTGTTAGTGGGCCCTGAGGACAGGGTTGATGACCACTGCATTAGAAGATGAAAGAAGGCCATTCTGGCTTGAAGACGTCCGGCACCTAGTTCTTGACTGTCCCTGTCCCACCCCTTTCAAATCTTTTCAATCCTGGAGCATCACACATTACCTAGGGCGGTCTCCATGCATTTACAGCCTGCCTAGGAACAGCCGCCTCCCCTGATCAGACTTAACACCCCCATTAAGGTACTTTGATAGTTGCATAACTCCTCCCAAACAACCAGCCCCCTACCTGTATCAGGGCTGAGGGATCTTGAGAGGAGTACTCTCGAGAGCATTTTCCAATGCCTCCAGCAATACTCTGGTTTTGTCTTGCTGGAGGCTGCCATTTTGTTGAAGCCCAGAGAAGTCATGTAGAGCACCCTGCCAGCCCCTCCCACCAGCCATGGTCTGCCTGCAATACCTAGAGAAGCAGAGACCCGGTCACTAGGTCTAAAACGGTATGCAATGACAATGTTTCACGTGCTTGGCTCTGCTTACATCTAATATTGCAATGGTAGGACATTGTAGAGGCATCCAAAATGTTGTTACCAATGGAGAACCTGTAGCACATTGTAAATGAAGCGCTTAACACTTCCTAAAGGGAAAGTCCACTTTCATGGAAGGCTACCTATACATGTAGGAGGCCATTGGTGACTTTTCCCTCTGAAACTGTTAAAGCAGTTACATTCCACGTTTATTATTTATGCTACCAAACTTAATGGGGTAGATTCAGCAAGCAATTACGCCTGCGTATCCATAGATACGCAGCGTAATTGCTAAGTAGCGCCGGCGTATCAACTTTCTGTATTCAGAAAGCTCGATACGCCGACTGTAGCCTAAGATACGACTGGCATAAGGCTCTTATGCCGTCGTATTTTAGGCTGCATTCTGACGCTGGCCGCTAGGTGGCGCACCCGTAGTTGTCAGCGTAGAGTATGCAAATTGCATACTCACGCCGATTCACAAACGTACGCGCGCCCGGCGGTCGTGTTTTACATCGTTTGCGTTCGTCGATTTCATGGTAAGGCTGCTCCTGCTATTAGGAGGCGCAGCCAATGGTATGTATAGACGTCGTTCCCGCGTCGTGATTTTCGAAATTTACGTCGTTTGCGTAAGTGGATCGTAAATGGCGCTGGACGCCATTTACGTTCACGTCGAAGCAAATGACGTCCTTGTGACGTCATTTACCGCAATGCACGTCGGGAAATTTTCCCGACGGAGCATGCGCAGTACGTTCGGCGCGGGAACGCACCTAATTTAAATGATCCACGCCCCCTACGGGATCATTTAAATTACGCGCGCTTACGCCAGCCCCTTTTACGAAACGCCGCCGCAAATTACAGAGCAAATGCTTTGTGAATGAAGCATAGCTCCAGTCATTTACGGAGGCGTAGCGTAAAAACGGTACGCTCCGCCGCCGTAGCAGTGCGCGCCCCTACCTGAATTTACCCCAGTGTGTGCTGTAAATTTCCTCCAGCATTGCTCCTGTTTTTTTTTCTTCCTTGCACGATGCCGCCATTTTGTTGAAGCCCAGAGGAGTCACTTCCTTATTGAAAGTGTTCACGCCTGTCCTTGGTCTCAAAAACTAGTTGTCACTTAAAATATGCACATTAACAGCCTTGAATGCATATCTTGGCTCAGTTAGAGAAGAAGATTAAGAGAAGCTTTACAGGGCTGAAGTTTACATGCTGCTGATGAGGGAGAAAGAGAATATCATTGAGATAAGATAAGACACTATCCTTGCAAGTTTAAATCTTTTGTGTCTCCCTGGCAGCAGAGTTTGTCCCGCCACCTCTCCTGCTCCACCCCCAATCTGTGTTTCTCCACGTGGTCTCTTTATTTCTGTTGCTTTCTTCCTCCTTCAGCAATAGTAAATCCTATATGTCACTTTCTGCAATAAAAATGTGTACGTCTTGAGAGGAAGACTGACAGAAGCTTTACAGTGTAACTTCACAGCTGAGGGATAAAGGAGAAAATATCAATGTGATAGGACCTTATAATTGTAAATGTATCTCTTCTGTGTCTCTCTGGCAGTAGAGTTTGTCCTGTCACCTCTTCTGCTTTTCCTTTCTCCCTTTTCTAATCTGTTCCCTCCACATAGTCTGTGACATTCCTGTTGCTTTCTTCCCCTTTAAGCAACAGTATGAGTACATTTTGTAGTCTTGACTATAGGTCTTGGCTCAGCTAAAGAGAAAGATTAACAGAAGCTTTGTAGTGCCCAGTCTCATATGGCTGTGTTTTTGAGGGAGAAATGAGTTTGTCCTATCACCTCTCCTGCTTTTCCTTTCTCCCTTCCTTATCTGTGTTCAAACTAGAGGCATATATCGTTTTGGAGAAATCGGCATTGGCCAGTTTTTATCCAAATTAGGCCGATATTTTACATGGCCGCTAGCAGTGCCACGGCTCCGGAGCTAGGCCGAATCCGCCGCCTTTCCTGATGCTGTGACCGCGGCGGAATCCACGGATTGCCGCCGCGGTCACAGCATCAGGAAAGACCGTGGCTTCGGCCTAGCTCCGGAGCCGCGCCATCTTCGTACACCCAGTGTGGGGGCCCTCCTCTCTGTTTATGCCCACAGTGGAGGAGGGGCCCGCGCTCATGGGACACACACCGCTCTCTGGTGTCTGTAGGGGGGGGGGGTGTCTATAATGGAGGGAGAGGGGGTCTGTACTGAGGGGGGTGGCACCATTTTTTTTGCACCAGTGCCAATTAGTGCCACTTGCCATTCAGTGCCATCTGCCAGTGGCAATACCAGTGCCACCATCCAGTGCCAATTAGTGCCACCTTCCATCCAGTGCCACCTAAAGCCATCAGTGCCACCTGCCAATGCCAAAAAGTGCTAACTATTGCCACCTGCCAGTGCCAATTAGTGCCACCTGCCAGTCAGTGCCAGTGTCACCTGTTAGTGCCACCTGCCAGTGACAATTCGTGCCAATGAGTGCCATCTGCTAGTACCATCTTTCAGTGCCATCCAGTGCAACCTGCCAGTGCAAATAAGTGCCTTCTGCTAGTGCCATCTTCCAGTGCCAAGAGCCAGTGCCACCAAAAAAAAATAAAAAAATCGGCCGCAAAAATCGTTGTCATATATCACCATCAGATTTCTAAATATCGGCATTGGCCAGAGAAAAACCCATATCGGTCAACATCCTTATCGTACTGCCTAATAAAATGTGTTCAATTGTGCACCAATGCCTTGTCCCTGGGATCCCTGAACCCGATGTGCAATGAGCAAATACTGGCTTAATTTGGAGATCAGTTCTTCATCTCTACATTCCGTAACTCACTGTGTACCTGTCTAGATTTGTAGGGCATCTGCATTGAATTGGTGGGTGGGGGGAGGATTTATATTTGGAAAATGCACACTCCCCTGGGGTTCGGGTGTACCTTGAAGTGCAAAGGAAGATGTGTCGGAAGATATCATTGTGTATTGGCAGTGTGGTGCATCTTAATACCCTTGTACAGCTGCATGACCCCACTCACTTCTCTATGCTCCTTATGTGAACCAATCAAAAATCCATAGCCTGAAGGCAATGAATTCTGGGAATTTGCAGCTCTGTCGTCCTCAATTCTGCTCTGGTTGACTAAGCAAGAGCCAAGAGTCCTCTGGGAGAATCGAGGTAGAACATGACCTTTTAAGATGTCTGCTGGAAGTGAAAGCAAGGGGGTCAAGGTTTGACAACCCCCCAGGTAAGGAATTACAAAGCAGAGAGAGGTACGGGATAAATGGTGTTATTATAAAGACAATACATGATATACAATACATTGTATAGATTATGGAACCCACTGCCAGACAGGTTCCTTATACTGTTCTTTCTAGATGTCAAGCTCATTCGGTCCTTCCACCTAATTTTGATAAAAAGCTATGTTTTCATGGCAGTTCTGATAGGGCGGTCCTTACAGATTTTAGTTGTGTTGTCCTGAGGAACTAGAAAGGTGGGTTGGTGGCTCCTCGTCAATTTTGAGGGTTCCTGGCCAACCCACATGATAGAAGTTGTTCATGAGAAAGAATAGAGGGGCATCAAATTGCTGTCTGAACATTGAGACATAGAAACAAACAGCACCAGCTGCCAAATGGGCCCCAACCTGTGGCGGCAGCAAGCTTTACCAGGTCCTCCATGATGATTACAATGTACCTTCTGACAGAAGCAAGTAAGCCGTGGATCGTTCAAAGTTCTTCTGCCCTCCACAACCCAAGAGTGCTAAACCCTTACCCAAGATCACTGCTCCTCCATATCTGCACCCAAACCCCAGCCAGTGGAGCACTCCACAGACTACCAACCTGCCATCTACAGTTCAGAATGTTTTCACAATATCTTGGCTATGGGTTTGCAGGAAGCTGGTTTCTGAGGCATCCCCAACCAGCAGTCACCATCCAGACCCATGTCTTGTCTGTTACTGGCTAATGTCCCATAAGTCCTAACACCACTCACCTGTACTGTCAGCAACTCAGTCATCTTGTGGGTGACCCAAGTTATTCTGTTGAAGTTTGTTCCTGATGTAAGAGTGTGAGGAGCCATGAAGAAGTTCTGGTTGTACTCACTACTTTGGTGGCCGGTGTCTCCTAATTTTCCATTGTTCTAGAGCTACAGATTCCATTAGTGTTGAATATCATTGTCCCCCGTTGCACACCTTGGTTCCATCCTGTGATTCCTGCATCAGTACTGTGTCTTCTAGTAATGCATAGGCCTGAAGATGGAACCAAGGCATGTTAAGGTTGGACACAGGCATCTGACAATCCCAGAAGAGTCCAATGCCAAAGAGTATGATGGAGGCCACATAACTGGAAGGGAGTGGAAGTATGGAAAAACCCATCTGAGAGGTTCGTATAATACATCTTCTCTTGCAGGACACCTTCTTCAGGGTTAACGTTTACCCTGACAGGATCAGACAATTTATAATGTCTACATTTAAACTGGACTTGGAGTTCACTTATATTTATAGGAGGGTCCATAAGCCACCAGTACTTACGGGCAGAGTACAGGCTTACTTTATTTTATTAATACATATATTTATATTATGATAGGCTAATGCTATGTCACAATGTAATAATTCAGTTTATCATGCAAGGAGCCACTTTAACCAGAGGTGACACTGGATCGCAGAGTCATGAATGGCACTGTTGTCACCTAGGGCTCCCACCCATAGAGGGGGAGGAGCTCCAGGATATGGGTCTTGTAGAGAGGAAACAAACTTGTTGGTTTTCTAAGGGCTTGGCAAGTTCCATTTCAAGGTCCTTTGTAGAGGTTTGGGTGGAATGCAGCCTCCAACTGGGGTTGGGGGCTTGGCAAGTTCTGGGGCCGGCTCCTGGAACCCAGAGACTTTGTAGAGTTTTGGGTGGGATGCAGCCTCCAACCATAGGTCCACCTTTTGTTGGGATTGACTTGGGGCTCAGGGCTTGGCAAATTCTGGTCCCCGAGTCCTGGAGCCAGAGAGTTTTGGGTGAGATGTAGCCTCCAATGCTAGGTCCACCTTTTGTTTGGCAACTAGCACCCATTGATTGTGCAGCTGCTGTGCACGGGCCTTTTGGCTTTGAGAGTGACTGGGGCTCAGGGCTTGGCAAGTTCCGGGTCTTGGAACCCAGAGACTTTGTAGAGTTTTGGATGGGATGCAGCCTTCAACCATAGGTCCACCTTTTGTTGACAACCAGTACCTACTGTTTGTGCAGCTGTGCACAAGCCCTTTCGGTTTGGGAGTGACTGGGGCTTCGAGCCCTACCCAAGAGACAGGGTGAGCCAGTGCAACTGGGTGTTGCAAGACGCTGCAAGGGCCTAGGTCTGAGGCCTGTGAAGTGGTGCTGCAAGTGGGAGCAAGGAGGCCAAATCAATGTTTCTTTAGTGAAGCGAGATTCTAAACCACCCCGGCAAGGATAACTGCTATTTGTTTTGAGATGTTGTTGGGATGGATGTCCAAAATGCTCTCAGCATTTACATTCTCATGTGGACACTAGAGGGTATGCTTGGAACTTCTCAATGGCAGCACAATGCAGCTCATAAACCTGACCACTAGGTGAGAGTAAAGGGCTGGCCTAAATGGACATTGCTGGACAATAAGAGGACTTGTCCTGTGGTTGAGCCAAACTTCTACATTATAAATCACAACTTTTTAATGGTGGGACTACTGCCCCGTACACACGACCGGAAATTCCAACAAGAAAAGTCCGATGTGAGCTTTTGGTCGGAAATTCCGACCATGTGTATGCTCCATCAGACTTTTGCTGTCGGAATTTCTGCCAACAAGAGATTCAGAGCTGGTTCTCTATTTTTCAGACGGAAAAGGCTCCTATCGGAAAATCTGTATGCAATTCTGACGCACAAAAAAAACATGCATGCTCAGAATCAAGCAGAAGAGCCGCACTGGCTATTGAACTTCATTTTTCTTGGCTCGTCGTACGTGTTGTACGTCACCGCGTTCTTGACGGTCGGAATTTCTGACAACATTTGTGTGACGGTGTGTATGCAACACAAGTTTGAGCCAACATTCCGTCAGAAAAAAAAACACCACGGTTTTCTTGTTGGAATTTTCGATCGTGTGTTCGCGGCATAAGGGTTGCCAAGTTTAGCAATGGGCCAGTGGAGGCCATCCTTTGGCATAACTGCTTTATGCCAACCATTTGCTTCAGACAGCTCATAGAATCCTATGATCCTTAGGACCCCCTCCAAGTGTATTTACCCAGCCCCGCCCCCTGTGTCTGAATGGACCAGTCGGAACTCAACTCGTCTTCATTAATAGTAGAGCTAAAGGAAATCCTCCTGCCTTACCAACTCAAAATTAATCAGATTCCACCCAGGATATGCCGGTCGGTTTTAGGGAGAGGTCCGAGTCCAAGGAGCAAGACCATGTCCCTCAGGCTAAGGCAGATTGCAAGTAGTATGAGCCAGGTGATATTAAGGAGGCATCCCCATCATGGGTAGAAGAAGATTTCCCAAACTCCAAATATCAGGGACCCCTTCCCTACGTAATGGTGTGGAGAGGGTGGCGTAGGCACACTGGTGACCCACCCAAGCCTGGGAATATATGAATTGGATAAAAGAAAGCTATAAAACCCTCAGGCCAGGTTGATGGGTACCAAAGATTGGACTGGTCGGGCTCTGATAAAGAACAAAGCAGAGAAATCCACAATTCCCAGATCTCTTCCTGTCCAACTGGGAGTTTTGGGTGTTATTGTAATATGTTGGCTGATTTATGTGGAATATTATATTATTATATATATATGTATAAGTCCAAAATTGATCAGGCCAGATTTCAGTTGACATTTGGTACCTGTTAATTAATTGCACATATCAAAAGAGGCTTGTCGATGTCAATATGCAACGATCCAGGATGAGTTTATTTTACACAACAAACCTGTACTCAGGCCACCTTTGGTTTCTGTAATCTAATTGCACATATCAAAGAAGACTTGTTGATGTTATGCAAGAATGCAAATTAGGGCATGTGATGACTGAAGTGAATGACTAGGGTCATTGCCTGTCACTCTGGGAGACACAATGTAGATCAAAGATGGCCAATCAAATTGCTCGGCCATTCAGTGGATAGGCAATATAATTCTGGAGGTCAGTCTAGTCATTCTCAGAATATATTTTCTATGAATATGAAGGCACAGGTCTAGAATTGATCTAGTCAAATGGGACTTTGAATTATATGTACTCTGTTGGAATTGTATCATCTGTGGACTTTGTTCTGTGTTGGAAGTCAAATAAATTGCACTCTCTGGAGAACTTGGATGTTGCTACTGGAACATAACTTATATCATCATTATAATAACTAAATATCAATTATCTAACCGGACTCCACTATATGTTATATCACTACAGGTGTCTCTACCCAGCTATGTATGTCCTAGCTTCTCCTCCACCAGGGATGGTAGGTGACCCTCATAATGGAAATAGCTGGTGTGCATACCGGGTTACCTCATAATGGGTACAGCCCGGGAACTCCGCACAGGGATGGTGGGAGCCCCTCATAATGGGCACAACAGGTTTACTGACCCAGCAACTCAGCACAGGGATGGTGGGAACCCCTCATAATGAGCACAGCAGGTGTACAGACCCAGGAACTCACAGAGATGGTGGGAACCCCTCATAATGGGCACAGCAGGTGTACAGACCCAGGAACTCACAGAGATGGTGGGAACCCCTCATAATGGGCACAGTAGGTGTACAGACCCGGGAACTCAGCACAGGGATGGTGTGAACCCCTCATTATAGGCACAGCAGGTGTACTGACTCAGCAGAGGTGGTGGGAACCCCTCATAATGGGCACAGCAGGTGTACAGACTTGGGAACTCAGCACGGGGATGGTGGGAACCCCTCGTAATGGGCACAGCAGGTGTACAGACTTAGGAACTCAGCACGGGGATGGTGGGAACCCCTCGTAATGGGCACAGCATATGTACAGACCCGGGAACTCAGCAGAGATGGTAAGAACCCCTCATAATGGGCACAGCAGGTGTACAGACCTGGGAACTCAGCACAGGGATGGTGGAACCCCTCATAATGGGCACAGCAGATGTACAGACCCGGGAACTCAGTAGAGATGGTAAGAACCCCTCATAATGGGCACAGCAGATGTACAGACCCGGGAACTCAGCAGAGATGGTAAGAACCCCTCATAATGGGCACAGCAGATGTACAGACACGGGAACTCAGCACAGGGATGGTGGGAACCCCCTCATAATGGGCACAGCAGGTGTACTAACCCAGCATATCAGCACATAGAGACAGAAAAGATTTTACCAGTTGGGTGCCCATGACAGGCTCAGCGCCCCCCAAACAGAATGCGTAGCATGCAGAGTTAGCAATAATATAATTGTAAACGATCACTACAAGGCCTAGAAAATATTGATCCATACTTCTTGTCAATAGGCCGATCACATTCTTATTGTGAATGTAAAATGATTCCACTAAAGGTTTTCCATAGGCTACCAGGGTCTGGATCACAGGAGCAGCCCAAGTAGGAGAACCTGTCGGACAGCTCAGACATGTAGCAATTCACAAACCACATGAAGTGATGTCTCCAGGAAACCAGTGTCCACCATGGTCTGGTCATTGTGGGTGCCTCCTTTATTACCTGACTTCAATCTTTGTTGTAGAGTCATGGATATAAAGAAAAGGCACAAATATGTCGGCTTTCGCTCTCACTTCCTGTTGTGTTGACATAACAAAAAGTGATGAAAATCTAAAACGTTGTAGCCGTCATCAGAACAGGAAGTAAAGAGAAATCTCCCATTGGGGGACACCTGTTGGTATTTCTCCTCCCTTTGGCGACATATCCTTTTACTTCCTGTTGTGTCTCCAGGACAAGAAGTGAAAGCATAATTTCTGCAATAGGCTAAAAAAATAAACCTGACAGGGTTCTAACCCTACTCTACTTTTCAAAACCCGAAAACGTTGTAGCTTTAAATTTATTTAGGGAGGGATTTAAGGAAAACGAGTCTAGTGTCCTCTCCTTATTACCGATATCAGAACATTCTGCTGTCCTCTACAGATAGAACAAGGAACTGTCCACATACATCATTGCTCGTATTGATATAGTCACGTCGCAGTTCCGGTTTTCACCACCAGGTTGCACTGCAGCCAAATTTGGCATGAAGTATGTAGACTTTGTGTTAAGGGTTATAAGATGTGTGAGTGCTCAAGTGGCGGCTGAAATTAGTCCGGTGGCTGAATCCATTCCCGCATATGGAGCAGCAATATGGCGTCTCCCCTGTGTGGGTCCTCTCATGAAGGATGAACTCGTACTTCCTCAGGAACCATTTTCCGCACTGAGGACAACAGTGAGGCTTCTCCCCCGTGTGAATCTTCTTGTGAAGGCCGAGTTCGTAGTTGCGGCTGAAACGTTTCCCGCACTCGGTGCACTCGTATGGCTTCTCCCCCGTGTGGGTCCTCTCGTGTTTTACCAACTCGGACTTGGCCACAAAGCCCTTCCCGCACTCGCCGCAGGTGTACGGCCGCTCCCCTGTGTGGATCCGCTCGTGTTTGATCATGGCCGACTTATGGGCGAAGCTCCTTTTGCAGATGGCACAGGCGAAGGGCTTCTCCCCCGTGTGGATCCTCTTGTGGCGGTCCATGTTCTGTTTGGTGCCGAAGCTTTTGCCGCACTCGTCGCAGGAGTAGGGCTTGTCGCCCGTGTGGACCCGCTGGTGGATGACGAGGTGGGAGTTGTTGGAGAAGCAGCGCCCGCACTGCAGGCAGGAGTAAGGCTTGTCCCCAGTGTGGACCCGCTGGTGGCGTACAAGGTGGGAGCTGTTGGCGAAGCTCCTCCCGCAGTCGGGACAGGAATACGGCTTGTCACCAGAGTGGACTCGTTGGTGTCGGACCAGGTGTGAGTTGTTTGCGAAGGATTTGCCGCACTCGGAGCAAGAATAGCACTTGTCGACCACGTGCGTGGTCCGGTGCATCATAACCTGGGCGTTGTCTGTGAAGCATGTCCCACATGTGGTGTACGGGTAGAGTTCTCCTGCAATATAGACCATTTCTTGTGGAGAGAGGTCCTGGTTACATATGTAGCACTTACTATGGTCAGGCAAGCCACTTTTTCCTGTCCATGTTTGGGACTGCTCTTCGGTTGGTAGGTGCTCTTCATCACCTGAATCTGGTTCCTCCTTAACTATAACAGATATGGCTTCCCCGTTTGAGAGGTTCTCTTCATCAGATGAAGAGGGCTCCTCCTTAACATGACCAGATGTTGAGCGGTGAGTGGGTAGAGCTAGTCCTTCCTCGTTACACAAGGCTGACTCCTTAACACCAAGAGACGTCTGATGCCCACAATCTAAGTCCGTGTCTTCTACTGGTACGGCCATTTTCCCTTTAACATTAGGAGATGTAGTTTGAACATGATACACTGCTTTGGAGAAGTCAACGGGTCTACAGAGTGCGTTCTTCTCTGGAGAGTGTGCCGTATCAAGTTCCTGCGCTGAGCAGGATTTGGCAACGGTGGGGTGGAGCGTTCTGAGGTCTTTCAGAAGGTCCAGTGATGGTGCATTGAAATGGGCGAGTCTTCCTAGGGAATCTGATGGACAGAAAGAGAGGGTGGTGAGAAGATGGACACATGGGGATTGATATGAACGTTTATATGGAGTTGACTGGAATTTGGGGACAGGGGACATTGCTATATAAAATTGTGAAAATGTGTTTGTTTGTTAAGGCCGGGTTCACACTGGTGCGACACGACATTAGTATTAGTATTTGGATCGGACTTTGCCCTGCGACTTGAATCTGTGTCCGACTTCAATGAACAGGGATCCGACTTGGATCCCCGCCAATACCAGGCACTGTGTTTGGTATGAATCTTGAGGGGGAACTCCACGCCAAATTTTAACAAAAAAATCGGCATGGGTTCCCCCTCCAAGAGCATACCAGGCCCTTGAGTCTGGTATGGATTTTAAGGGAACCCCCAACGCCGACCCTGACACCCAACGGCCAGGGTTGTCGGGAAGAGGCCCTTGTCCTCATCAACATGGGGACAAGGTGCTTTGGGGTAGGGGGCGCCCCCTCCGCCAAAGCAACCACCCCTCGTGTTGGGGGCATGCGGCATGGTACGGTTCGGGGGGCGCTCGGTCGTCCCCACCCCTTTCCTGACCGGCCAGGCTGCGTGCTCGGATAAGGATCTGGTATGGATTTTGGGGGGACCCCCACGCTGTTCTTTCAGCGTAGGGAGTTCCCCTTGAAATCCATACCAGACCCATGGCCTGGTATGTTCTTGGAGGAGGAACCTATGCCTTTTTTTAGTTAAAATTTGGCGTGGAGTTCCCCCTCAAAATCAGCAAAGCACATGTCGCATGCCAAAGTCGGAGCATGCAAGACGGCGTTCTGACTTTGATTCAAATTCAATGATATTCAATGGGCTGAAGTAGGATTAAAGTCAGACCAAAGTAGTACAGGGAGCATTTTCAAAGTCAGACCGATTTGTGTCGGACCAGTTAAGACGGCTCCCAAAGGGAAACATTGATTTTCACACGTCATGCGACATGAGCTCCTAATGTCGGTGGGTTTGTCGCACCAGTGTGAGCCCGGCCTAAAGAGGAACTGATGGCTTTGCTTTGGTCCTGGAACTATGCAAGCACCTTCAAAAGGGAAGGTCGACCAGCTACAGCTCAAGGAACTCCTAGCAATTTTTGGAGGAACCCATGTCACCAACCCAGAAAAAGTTCTACCCAATATAGTCTCCAACCCCGGAAAATTTCTACCCAATATGGTCTCCAACCCCGGAAAATTTCTACCCAATATGGTCTCCAACCCTGGGAAATTTCTACCCAATATGGTCTCCAACCCCGGAAAATTTCTACCCAATATGGTCTCCAACCCCGGAAAATTTCTACCCAATATGGTCTCCAACCCCGGAAAAGTTCTACCCAATATGGTCTCCAACCCCCGGGAAAAGTTCTACCCAACATGGTATTCAACCCCGGAAAAGTTCTACTACCCAATATGGTATCCAACCTTGGAAAGGTCCCATTGAATATGGTCTGCAACTCTTCGCCATCCCTGTTCAACATAGGGAATCACTGGTAAAGACATCTGGAAATGTAAAATTTCTCGACATTCTGGGTTTCTTTAACGGGGGGTGGTTTAAACAACTCTTACCTGGAGACTTGGGGGCCTTCCAGCACTCCATTACAAAATCCTTCTTACGGTCCCCATGTTCTTCTCCATGGCTCTGTGCCTGCAATACAAAAAAGACAGTGTCCCCTTCAGAGAAACCTGACACACACAATGATACAGTCACCATCCAGACACATCCCTTGTCTGTTACTGGATAATGTCCCAGAATTCCCGGCACCGCTCACCTCTCCTGTCAGCAGCTCAATGATCTTCTGGGTGACTTCTAGAATCTTCTTGTCATTATCTCTTTCCAATGCAAGACAGTGAGGTGGAGGCTCCATTATGAGACCTTGGCTTCTGTTCCATCCTCCTGGGACAAGGGCGAGGCAGTTGGGCGCCATATTTGTCTCCAGTGTCTTCTTGATGACGATATAATCCTACAGAAACAAGACATGGGTTAAGGTGTAAGGTTTTGAATAGGGTGGAGAGGGGTTAGAACACCTCTCATGTTTTTATTGCTGTCTGTGCCCTGTTGGGAAGATTTGTCCTCATGTCACATCATGTCACCTCCCAGAATCCTCCTCGCCTCTCCGGTCAGGTCTGTGTTTTATTAATAGAGATAAGAGTGATGTCATGTGACCTCCCAGAATCCTCCTCACCTCTCCGGTCAGGTCTGTGTTTTATTAATAGAGATAAGAGTGATGTCATGTGACCTCCCAGAATCCTCCTCACCTCTCCAGTCAGCAGGTAGATGATCTCCAGGGTGAGGTTTAATATCTTCTGGGTCTTGTGATTCTCTCCATCCTCCATTCTTGGTGTCTTATAGAACAACGACTCTACTTTAGAGTAAAATAAACATGTAGATGAGACGGCTTCCAATAGCTTTCACTTTCATTTTCAGACCTCATATGGCACTTAGCACTTTCTCCACTTCCCTTTTCTCCACTTTTATTTTGTTTGTTGTGTTTGGCAATTTGTCATTTTTTTTCTTTTTTTTGGTGGTTGTTTGTTTTTTCACATTTGGGTCCTCGGGCCTGCCCTGAATGTCTAGGGAGGGGGTGGACATGGCCTTCTGGCTTGGTTCTCCCTCTCTCATGGGGTCTCCCTTCGGGGAGCACCACCTAGTACTTGGGGGGTGTTCTGTTTTGGAAGACCCTCCAGAGAACAGGGTCTGTCTAGTTTCGGTCAAAATGGGGGGGGGGGAAGGGTGGGAGGTTCGCGTGGTGGAGCCAAATACATCCACATATATATATATATATATATATATATATATATATATATATATATATATATATATATATATGTAATATTTGTATATTTATTTAGACCAAATAATGGCATAAATCAACCCATATAACATGCATGATAGCATATGAAAACATCAATATACATATAATAACTAGGGTTGTCCCGATACCGAGCATTTGTGTGCATACTTGTACTCGCACAAATGCTCCAGATGCCTGACCCGATACTTGGGACTCAGTGGGCAGGGAGGGCGGGCGGCATCAGTAGGTGGGCTCAGTGGGCGGAGTGGACTAAGGGGCGGGCGGCCTCAGTGGGCGGAGTCAGCGGACTAGAGAGCGAGTCCTCACCTGCAGTAGAACTACCTAGGTAAGCTGGCAGTGTGCAGGGCCATCAGGATCGGTGACCGGACCGTCGCATTCGGTCGCCGTCAGCTTGGACATCCCGACGCCCATCTTGGCACACCCTGCACTTGGCCACAGCAATCCAGCAGCTCACATCTTGTTACACCCAGACCATATGGTCGGGGGCTGGGTGTAACAAGATGTCTGCTGATACTTACTGATGCCGAGGGCAGGGTGTACCAAGATGGGCGTTGCAGCATTCAAAATACTTTCCTCATGTCATTTATTGCTGCATTTCAGTGCCTGCCCATAAGTGCCAGTCACCTGTCAGTGTCCATCAGTGCCATCTAACAGTGCCAGCCACCTATCAGTGCCCATAACTGCCGCCTATCAGTGCCAGCCACCTGTCAGTGCCGCCTATCAGTGGCAGCCACCTATCAGTGCCAAAAACTGCCGCCTATCAGTGCCAGCCACCTGTCAGTGCCCATAAGTTCCACCTATCAGTGCCCAAAACTGCCGCCTATCAGTGCCAGCCACCTGTCAGTGCCCATAAGTTCCACCTATCAGTGCCCAAAACTGCCGCCTATCAGAGCCAGCCACCTGTCAGTGCCCTTAAGTGTCGCCTATCAGTGCCATCTAACAGTGCCAGACACCTATCAGTGCCCATAACTGCCACCTGTCAGTGCCCATAACTGCTGCCTATCAGTGCCAGTCACCTGTCAGTGTAGCCCATTAGTGCCAGCCACCTGTCAGTGCCAGTGCCCATAGGTGCCATCTATCAGTCCCCATCAGTCAGTGCCACCTATCAGTCAAACTGTCACATGGCATTAAAAAAAAGTATCCGTAATCGGTATCGGCGAGTACATGAAAAAAAGTATTGGTACTTGGTCCTAAAAAAGTGGTATCGGGACAACCCTAACATTATAACCAACATGGCACAGAGAATGAATATTGTACATAGAGATCCCCCAGATGGAGTAGGCATTGACATTTTACCAAGATTGGTACAACAGTAAAAACATCTAAAATCATTAATGTGGAATTGTGTGCATCAAAAATGAGCTTGACACGTTTCCTGGACTTTTTGCTACCGGGTGGCGTTTTTGGGTGTGTTTCACACGCCATGGGCTTTTTAAAAAAATATATAAAATGTGAAGTACTCCAGTCCCCGTCTGGACCCTAAGGCCCCTTTCAGACGTCCGCTCCGCCTGTCCGTTATTACAAGTCCGTTAACGGACTTGTAAGACATCCCTATGGGATCGCGTCCGTTAGCGGATGGAGCATCCGCTAACGTCCGCGTCCGTCGGGATCCGGTTTTCGGACGGAAGAAACCCCTATGTTTCTTCCGTCCGGCGGAACGGAACAGATGCAGACGGACACACGGTCCGTCTGCATCCGGTTCCCCATAGGGCAGAGCGGAGCTGAGACAGGGCGGTCTCTGCACTGTGTGCGGGGACCCCCCTGCCCCCCGCTGAGCCGACGGAGACACACGGAGCGGACCCAGAAACGGTCCGCTCCGTGTGAAAGAGCCCTAACGCCCCGGGGGATCAGGGCAAAGGTCCCTTCTCCTAGGAGGGGGGCCATATGTACACCCTGTGCACTTTTTATGTCTCACTTTTTGGTGTGCACTTTTTTTTTTTTGCACCGGGTGGAGTTTTTGGAGTGTGTTCACACACCATGGGCTTTTTTATAAAAAAAAATACTGCAGGTTCATTCTAAGTCTGCTCCGTGCAATTCATAAAAAAAAAACAGCAAGCGCAATACAGTAAATCTGTTTACGTGAAGATGCTAAAAGTCTCATCTTCGTATATCTCTGACATATACCACAGTGTTGTTCAGAGAACATTGAACCAGCTTGCACTCTAATGTCCCCCAACAGTCACACTGGATTCAGGTAGGGCGGCGTATTTTTGACCGGGCGTAGCGTATCGTATTTATGCTACGCCGCTGTAAGTCAGAGAGGCAAGGGCTGTATTCACAAAGCACTTGCCTCCTAAGTTACGGCGGCGTATCGTAAATGGGCCGGCCTAAGCGCACCTAATTTAAATGTGGAACAGGGGGGCGTGTTTTATGTTAATGATTCGTGACCCGACGTGATTGACGACATGCGCCGTCCGTGTACATATCCCAGTGTGCATTGCTCCAAAGTACGCCGCAAGGACGTATTGGTTTCGACGTGAACGGAAATTACGTCCAGCCCCATTCACGGACGACTTACGCAAACGATGTAAAATTTTCAAAATTCGACGCGGGAACGACGGCCATACTTAACATTGGCTAGGCCAGCTATTTGTTCGACTAACTTTACGTCGGGAATCGCCTTACGTAAACGGCGTATCTTTACTGCGACAGGCAAGCGTACGTTTGTGAATAGGCGTATCTCTCTGATTTACGCCTATGAATAGGCGTAAATCAGCGTTCAAGCCCCTAGCGACCGGCGGAACTAGACAGCTAAGATACGACGGCGCCCGCTGTCGTATCTTAGCTACATTTAAGTGTATCTTAATTTGAGAATACACTTAAATGTACGACGGCGCAGATTCAGAGTTACGACGGCGTATCTACTGATACGCCGGCGTAACCCTCTCTGAATCTGGCCATATTATTATTATACATGTATATAGCTCTGACTTATACCGCAGTGCTGTACAGAGAACACTGAACCAATCTCTGAACCACAGGAGCTTACATTCTAACAACCCCCCACAGTCACACACACACATATATATATATATAGCTCTGACATATACCATGGTGCTGTACAGAGAACACTTAGCCAATCACATCAGTCTCTGTAGCAGAGGAGCTTACACTCTAATGCCCCCTATTATTAATACATCTGTTATACAAATATACATAGATATAGAGAGATCTACACTGAAATCAGGTTTCTAAGTTCCTATAATAATAATAAAATGTCACCTAATAATAAATAGCAGACAATGCATGAATAGGTCACAAATGTGTCTCATTACCTTCTGTCCCTCTCCCCCTTCTAACAGCACAAAAACTGACCCTGCTCGGCATTCCACTGCTTCTGCCTGCCTAGGATGCTCTTCCTTTCTGCGTTCCACCAGACTTCCTCTTGGTGCGTTCCAGGACACTTCCGGCTTCTTTATCCGCGATCGTCTAGTACGCTCTGCTCCTATTAAACCCTCCCAAGCCACGGGGATGTCCGGGGCTCCTCCGGTGTGTTTGATGCATTCAGAGGAGCACAAAGGGAAAGAAGAAAGAGGGAGATGATGATTTTTAAATGTCTGGCAGAAAGGTAAACTGCGCGGATGGTGGTTGTAGCATGCAATTATAATAAATGGACACCAGATGGCGCTCGCCTCCAGTATAAATCATAACGGAACGAACACAGCTCATAGAAGCAGGTGAAGCGCATAACCCGGAAGTGATTTGGAACGCAGAGGCAGGAAGTGTAATGGGGGACAAATATGGAAGGGGGCAAGCTATTTCCGGTTTTTACAGAGATATCTTTCTTTTTTGGGCTGGTTGTTATTGAAGGTGTGGGGCTAATTTTATTATCTGTGGCTCCATATTTACATATATTATTCTGTTGTATGACTACTATAGAGCAGGGATATCCAAATAGCGGACCTCCAGCTGTTGTAGAACTACAAGTCCCAAGACTCTGACAGCCACAAGCATGACACCCAGAGGCATGATGGGACTTGTAGTTTTGCTACAGCTAGAGGTCCGCTAATTGCATATGCCTGCTATAAAACTTATTAACCCTTATAGTATATGCAACAGTTAAGGAAGCACCCTAGCTTCAGAACCTTTACCCCTTACAGAGAACACTATATTGTTTCATGTTAACCTTATGTCACATGATATGACATATCACATGATCTTTGAAGCTTATGGATCCTCATCGGGTGTGTAATGGTTTTATGTGTTTCACCGTTAGGTGTTGTTCCTAATATTGGTCTTCTGTATCCTGGATAAAGGAGTATCCCTCGAAATGTGATGCCGCCAAAGTCCTACCTACATTGGACACCGGATACCCTAATGATGGAGATGGATCAGGGTCACCTGACTGAGAGGATATTGGACCTCACCCTGGAGATCATCTACCTGCTGACCGGAGAGGTGAGGAGGACTCTGGGAAGTCACATGACATCACTCTTATCTCTATTAAAGCGGGGGTTCACCCAAAAAAAAATGTTTTAACATTACAATCAGCCGAGTTGTCAGAATGACAAATCGGCAGTTTTTTTTTTATTTCATCCCCGTACATACCGTATTTTCACCGCCGCTTCCGTGTATGTCTTCTGCGGGACTGGGCGTTCCTAATTGATTGACAGGCTTCCGACCGTCGCATACAGTGCGTCACGAGTTGCCGAAAGAAGCCGAACGTGGGTGCACAGGCGCCGTATAGAGCCTTCTTTCGGCAACTCGTGATGCGCTGTATGCGACGCTTGGAAGCCTGTCAATCAATTTGGAACGCCCAGTCCCGCAAAAGACATACCCAGAAGCGGCGGTGAAAATACGGTATGTACGGGGATAAGTTAAAAAAAAACAGCCGATTGTCATTCTGACAACTCGGCTGAATGTAATGTTACATTTTTTTTTTGGGGTGAACCCCCGCTTTAATAAAACACAGATCTGACCGGAGAGGTGAGGAGGATTCTGGGAGGTCACATGACATCACTGTTGTCTCTATTAATAAAACACAGACCTGACCGGAGAGGTGAGGAGGATTCTGGGAGATCACATGACCTCACTCCTTGTATTCTGCTCTTCTCCTTTAACAGAAATATGCTGCAGTGAAGATAACATGTATTGAAAGTCTTGTACAAGGGATGTATCCAGCGATGTCAGAACGATGGGGTGGAAGCCAGAACTCCATTGCTTTACCTCCACCTCACTCCCCAATTCTTGAGAGAAACAACATGCAGAAGATTCAAGAAATCACCAACAAAATCATTGATCTGCTGACAGGAGAGGTGAGCGGTGCCGGGAATTCTGGGACATTATCCAGTAACAGACAAGGGATGTGTCTGGATGGTGACGGTATCATTGTGTGTGTCAGGTTCCTATAAGGTGTCAGGATGTCACTGTCTATTTCTCCATGGAGGAGTGGGAGTATTTAGAAGGACACAAGGATCTCTACAAGGACGTCATAATGGCGAGCCAGCCGCCCCTCACATCACCGGGTAAGAAGATATGACATCACAGTTCTCAGTTGTATAAGGTTTGTGTGTGTCAGGTTCCTATAAGGTGTGAGGATGTCACTGTCTATTTCTCCATGGAGGAGTGGGAGTATTTAGAAGGACACAAGGATCTCTACAAGGACGTCATTATGGCGAGCCAGCCGGCCCTCACATCCCTGAGTTATGAGGGATCACAGTTCTCAGTTAGTTGTATGAGGCTTGTTTAATAGCAAAGGCCCCAAGGAACCAATGGGAAATTTGTCTCAATAAAGGGCATTTTCCTATTCTTTGATCTCTCCTTCCCGTGCAATAGAATGTTTCACAGCTAAACACACAGCTTTAGGGACCTCCTACTCCATTGCTCTATCTCAACATAGGACCAATCAATAAGCACAATCACTGTAGACAACAACGAAGGTCCCCCACTCAGAATTTTATCTTTGTGTTTTATGTTTATATCTGTTCCTGTGTTTCCATCATCTCATCAACATTTTTTCTTCCAGCTTCATCATCTGGAGGATCCGACTCCCTTATTTCTCCATCACCGAACTGTATAAATGAAGATAACCACATTCATATCAATCCCTTCCCTGCCAAATGCTCCCCATCAGAGGAGACATCGTGCAAGGAGGAAGAACATGTTCTATACTCTGATATATCTACCCTGACAGACATTGTACAAGACATGTCAATTCCTATCCTAGAGGAGCACCTCTTGTGTGAGGAACACCTCCCCATCCCTGATATCTCCACCCCCACGTGTCCTACACCTTCTTCATCTAAGAAGCAAGCCCTCCCAGCTGAAGAACATCACCCCAGCTCCGACATCTTCACACCTGTCCATCATAGGCAGTCACCAACTTCGCCCATTAAGGAGGGGTCACTCCAAACTGAAGAACCTCCTTCACACTCCAATATCGCTTTACCAGCAGACCACATACAATACATATCCATTCAGATTATGGAGGAACAACTACCGTCCGGTGAAATGGACCATCTTCAGCACATCTCCACAGCCACCCATTATAAACACTCTGCATCTACTGATCTTAAAGAGGATTCCCTCTCGGCTGAAGAACATGTTCCGCACCCCGACATGTCTTTAATCACTGATCTTACTCAATCTACACCCTCTCATGAAGGGTTCCTTTCATCAGAACATGTTCCACACTCGGATATCTCCACACCGGCAGAAGAAATACAATATATATCTATTCAGATTATCGAGGAACCTCTTTCCTGTGAAGTAGAACACTTCCCACACTCTGAGATCTCCACGCTAACACAATCTACCCCTACTGTAGAAGATCTTCCACACATCTTAACGGCTACTCATCATGTGCCATGTGCAACCACTGATGTTAAGGAGGAAGTCCCTTCAGCTGTAGAACATCGTCCACACATCTTAACGGCTACTCATTGTGTGCCATCTACAACCACTGATGTTAAGGAGGAAGTCCCTTCAGCTGTAGAACATCGTCCACACATCTTAACGGCTACTCATCGTGTGCCATCTACAACCACTGATGTTAAAGAGGATGTAAGTTCAGCTGTGGAACATCGTCCACACATCTTAGTGGCTACTCATCGTGTGCCATGTACAACCACTGATGTTAAGGAGGAAGTCCCTTCAGCTGTAGAACATCTCCCCCATCCAAGAATTTCTACATCCACATATTGTACACACTCAAAACCTCCTCAAAGCCTCTCAGCTCTGGAACATTTTCCCCACCAGGACAGTTTAACACCAACATATCATATGCATTCCACACCTCGTCATGTTAAGGAGGAACACCTTTCAGCTGAGGAACATCTCAACACACATGCGTGTCCTACCCATTCTCCGTGTACTCAGGTTAAAGAGGAACGCTTCTCATGTGAAGGGAACCCAGCCCTTAAGCTGTGATATCAAACCAACAGGATCTATCCAAAATACATCTACCCCTATTAAAGAAGACTCAAACACATGCAAAAAAGGAAGTCTTACGAACACAACAGAACCTTCCTGCACCGAATCTGGCCGACGTTCTCCTCCTAGGTTGAGTCACCCCCCACCCATAATGCACACAAAACAAAGACCTTTTGTTTGCGGCAAATGTGGACGATGCTATTCTATCATCTCGAACCTGGAGTTGCACATGAGAACGCACACTGGAGACAAGCTGTGCAAGTGCTGGGAGTGTGGAGAGACTTTCGGAGAGGCTTCGCTGCTTGCTGTCCACCACCAACGACACGCCGCGGAGAAGGAGCACGCCAACGCCAGATCTGTGAGAGACCATGCGGAGAATGAGCCTTCCTCAAGCACTCACGGCAGGAACGACATTCCCACAGAACAGACGTTCATCTGCGGTAAATGTGGCGGGCAGTTTTCCTCGAAGTCCAACCTGAATTTACACGCCAAACTTCACGTCGCGGTGAAGCCCTTTTGCTGCCCCAAATGCGGCAAAGGTTTCACCAGGAAGTATGCTCTTAACAAGCACTGGAAGTACCACATGGGGGACCAGCCGTCCGCTTGTCTGGAATGCGGGAGATTTTTTAACCGGCAGGCAGATCTTACTAGACACATGACGGTACACACAAGGCGAAAGCACTATTGCTGCTCGAAGTGCGGGAAGTGCTTTCGGAGGAAGACCGACCTTCTGAAACACCGACAAATTCACTCTAAACTGCCAGAGGAAGAGGAGGATTCCAGGCCTACCGGTGGTCAGAAAGACAGCTATGACGTATCACATGAGACTCTATGAACTATATCCCTAACAACCACTTCAAAAATACCTGTAACCACTTCCCACCCAGTTAATGTCATATGTCATCCTGGAATTTTAGTGATTGTATCCAGTATCTTTTTTTTTTTCAGCCAGTGATTCCCTGTCAGAAATCCTAGTAGCGGATTAGCCGCTGGATTGCTTTTAAAGGCAGCGGGAGGGGATGTCCCCCGCCTCCCACCGGCGCTTCTCTGGGCTCTTCCATACGATCGGAGAGCCTGGTATCCGATCTGGTGGTGCTGTCGGAGTACCATAGAGGTGGCCGGGGACCAGATAGTCCCCCGCCATCTCTATGGTCCTGGGAGGCCGGAAGCGACATCATGACTTCTGGTTCTGGCAGATGAAACACTGCAATCTTTTTTTCTGGAAAGAAGAGATAATTTTTTTTTATATCTAATGCTTTCAAGAGTATAGGAAAAATATGGGGTCTTGTAGATGTCTGCATAAAGAAGGCCTGTCGTGTCCTACAAGTGGTCAACAAAAAAAAAGGGGACGGGGGAAAGCAAATAAATAAATCAGATTAAAAAAAAAAGTTATTTTTACATGTAGGAGAGAAATGTCAGAATTGGTCTGACCTGGAAGTGGTTAATCAGTGCAGTCCTTCTGTATGTAGTAGATCCTTATTGGTGGTTTTGAAGGGTAACCATTTCTGTGATTATGGGGAGGACCAATCCTTCAATCCAAACAACAGTACCCGACAATCGCCCACGCACCCTGGAATTTACCATTTTCTTTGAATGATCCAGTGAAGTGAAAAACATGAAATAACGTTTCAGACTTCAACGACTTTGCAAAGTGGCCACCGAAACCACGAAGCACGGAAAACTTGTCTATTATAGATAAGGTGCTTTAAAAACAGTACAGTGTATTTCCAGCAATCGCCTATTTTGACTTATTATGTTCTGTACATCCTTGCTCTTCCATATTTTTTTGGCATTGTATTAAATATAGAAATGTGCACATTAGCCACTAGAGGGAGCTCTGTATGTGACTCAGACTTATTCAACCTCCTTGCTTTACAGCTGTCGGGATAAGACACCGACCGCACAGGCAGCGCATTGTTTTCAATGAAGTTTGTTCAATCCCTGACTATACTGCGTAGCTTCGGATTATGAGGGCAACACACGGTAACCCCCATCCCTTTGGAATATAAACCAGCCCCCCCACCATTATTATCCCCCCCTTGCAAGCTCAGCCATCACCACTAACAATAATAATAACCCAGCCCCTACTGCAATTTTAGCAAGACCCCCCTTTCCACCCACTGCGTCTGCACATACCCCCCATCCTGGTATCCCTGCTACCACCACCCAATATAACTACATTACCCCTATCCCCCCGCAATCTCAGACATCCTCACCAACCCCTCCTCCTGTAATTTCAGATCCCCCGTGCCGCTGCACACCCCCAACCCTCCCCATCCACTACTATCACCACCCCACCCACTATGCCTACACCACCTCAACAATATTAACCAACAATCCCTCCTCCTGTAATCTCAGTCAGAATCCCCCACCACCGCTGCACACCCGCAACCCTCCCCATCCACTACTATCGCCACCCCACCCACTATGCCTACACCACCTCAACAATATTAACCAACAATCCCTCCTCCTGTAATCTCAGTCAGAATCCCCCACCACCGCTGCACACCCCCAACCCTCCCCATCCACTACTATCGCCACTCCACCCACTATGCCTACATTTGCCCCACAATATTAACCACCACTCCCTCCTCCTGTAATCTCTACCAGAATCCCCCCCCCCAATCACTGCCGCTGCACACCCCCACCCACCCACTATGCCTACACCCGCACAACAATATTAACCACCACTCCCTCCTCCTGTATTCTCAGCCAGAACCCCCCCCCCCCAATCACCGCCGCTGCACACCCCCAACCCTCCCCATCCACTACTACCACCACTCCACCCGCTGTGCCTACATTTTCCCCACAATATTAACCACCACTCCCTCCTCCTGTAATCTCAGCCAGAATCCCCCCCCCCAATCACCACCGCTGAACACCCCCAACCCTCCCCACCCACTACTATCACCACCCCACCCACTATGCCTACACCCGCCCCACAATATTAACCATCAATCCCTCCTCCTGTGATCTCAATCAGAGTCCCTCCCACCCCCCATCACCAAAGGCTGCACACCCCCAACCCTCTCCATCCACTACTATCACCACCCCACCCACTTTGCCTACATCCACCCCACAATATTACCCACCAAACCTCCTCCTGTATTCTCAGCCAGACCCCCCCCCCCCTACTGCCGCTGCACACCCTCCAACCCTCCCCATCCACTACTATCACCACCCCACCCACTTTGCCTGAACCCGCCCCACAATATTAACCACCAATCCCTCCTCCTGTAATCTCATCCAGAATCCCCCAACCCTCCCCATCCACTACTATCACCACCCCACCCACTTTGCCTACATCCGTCCCACAAAATGAACCACCAATCCCTCCTGTAATCTCAGTATTACAGGATCTGAGTGTCTGTCTGTAATGGTCTTATAACAATCACACAAGCCCACGTGCATACTGTGGGGCCATTTTGGAGCCAAGCCCCCCACTGGCACATGTTTGTATTAAATCCTAAGACCCCTCAGAGGTAGGACCCCTGCTGGGAAGTGAACTTTGAGATCTTAGAACGATAAGACGGCACCGTGCTCTCCTATATAAAAATAGTGACAATGATTTTATTTATGTATATGTAGAGAAGGGTGATGCCAATGGTTCAAACCATCAACCTCGAGAAGGTCTAAAAATATAACAACCCTTTCAGCATAGAATGTTTCTGATCTGCAGTATGATGCAGATTACTTCCCCATCCCTACTGCAGAACACGAGGAGCCAGTCCATGACTTTGTAGATGCACAGCGAGGGCGCATTTGCTAAAATAACACATTCCACACTCCGAACAAGAGTACGGTTTTCCACCAGGCCTCCTCCTCTGATGCCTAGCCAGGTCAGAGTTGTACCGGTAGCATTTGCCGCAGTCTGGGCACGGATACGGCTTGTCTCCGGTGTGAAACTTCTGGTGCCGGATGAGGTTTGAGCTGCTGATGAAGCTTTTGCCGCACTCAGAGCAGGAATAAGGCTTCTCTCCCGTGTGAACCCTTCTGTGCGTAACAAGGTGCGAGCTGCAGGTGAAGGACTTTCCACACTCCGAACATGAATATGGCTTCTCTCCCGTATGAGTCCTTTGGTGTAGAATGAGGTGGGACTTACTAATAAAGCATTTCCCGCACTCATGGCAAGAAAACGGCTTCTCTCCTGTGTGAATGCGCTGGTGATGGACTAATGCCGACTTCCATGAGGATGATTTTCCGCACTCTGAGCAGAAGAAGGTTTTTCCTTTCTGGAGAATCATCAGACGCTTGCTGAGATTCGCCTGTGGGTCAGTAGGGTTTCTGGAGTACCCAGCTGCAGTCAAATCACCACCTACACCGACACCATAACTAGTATATGGTTCCTCACCAGGGTAGGCTTGATGTGAGGGTTCCTGGTTTGGTGAGATATTAAAACTGTTCCCAAGGGAAGTCAAATTTTTACCAAAATGTTCCAACATAGTCGATTCATCTGACATTTCTGGAGATGTGACCTGTAATTGATTGGTGGATGAGTCTGGGTCTGGTAGATCTTCTTCCTCCTCCTCCTCCTCTTTAATGACAAAAGATATGTATTGAGTATCATCTTCAGGGCTATGAAGACCAAGCTTTCCCGGGTGCCTGTCTTCATGTGAGAATGCATCAATTTGAGATGTATGTTGTGTAGGTGGTCTTGGTTTGGAGACCTCCAAGTGGAGAAGATCTTCTTCACTAGATGTATGTTGTGTACGTAGTCTAGGTTTGGAGACCTCCACATGTAGAAGATCTTCACTGGATGTATGTTGTGTACGTAGACTTGGTTTGGAGACCTCCAAGTGGAGAAGATCTTCACTAGATGTTTGTTGTGTACATGGTCTTGGTTTGGAGACCTCCAAGTGGAGAAGATCTTCTTTACTAGATGTATGTTGTGTACGTAGTCTTGGTTTGGAGACCTCAAGGTGGAGAAGATCTTCACTAGATGTTTGTTGTGTACGTAGTCTTGATTTGGAGACCTCCAAGTGGAGAAGATCTTCTTTACTAGATGTATGTTGTGTACGTAGTCTTGGTTTGGAGACCTCAAGGTGGAGAAGATCTTCACTAGATGTTTGTTGTGTACGTAGTCTTGATTTGGAGACCTCCGAGTGGAGAAGATCTTCACTAGATGTATGTTGTGTACGTAGTCTTGATTTGGAGACCTCCGAGTGGAGAAGATCTTCTTTACTAGATGTATGTTGTGTACGTAGTCTTGGTTTGGAGACCTCAAGGTGGAGAAGATCTTCACTAGATGTTTGTTGTGTACGTAGTCTTGATTTGGAGACCTCCGAGTGGAGAAGATCTTCACTAGATGTATGTTGTGTACGTAGTCTTGGTTTGGAGACCTCCACGTGGAAAAGATCTTCTTCACTAGATGTATGTTGTGTACATGGTTTAGGTTTGGAGACCTCCACGTGGAAAAGATCTTCTTCACTAGATGTATGTTGTGTACGTGATCTTAGTTTGGAGACCTCCAAGTGGAGAAGATCTTCACTAGGTGTTTGTTGTGTACATAGTTTTGGTTTGGAGACCCCCAAGTGGAATAGATCTTCACTAGATGTATGTTGTGTATATGGTTTAGGTTTGGAGACCTCCAAGTGGAGAAGATCTTCACTAGATGTATGTTGTGTATGTGGAATTCGTTTGGAGACCTCCATGTGGAGAAGATCTTCTTCATTTGACAAGGACTCCTCTTTGACAAGAACTGATGTGGAGATGTCAGGCTCTGGTAGATGAGACCCTGCAGATAAGTCATGCCTAAAGGACATATGGTCATCATCACCATGGAAATTAGATGCCACCTTGGTGCAGTTGGGTGGATCGTCATGAGTCACATCTGGTAAATAAAAAAAAGGGACATGTTTATTAGGTCTATGGATTTGGCCCCTATGTAGAAACACCAGTACTCAAAGCTAAGGAGAACACAAAGGGGAAGAGAGGGCAATATAATATGGACCGGGACCTACTTCCTACCCAATACAGAGAGGGAGCAATATAGTTAAACACATGGACATGGTCCTTTCATGCCAGAAAAAGAAAAGTCAACACGACAGTAAGGACCTATTTCTTAGAGTTGTGCCCCTAATAAGAGATGAGCAGCCGGTAAACCTCAACTTACCACGCAACCGTATAGATGGAGATTCTTCAAGGTTTGTGTAGTCATATAGAGTTGTTTTTCCCAAATGCTTCCACACCTGTAGAAAGGGGAGAGTTCTCAGTGACACCAATGCCTTTTTGTTCTTTACAGGTCACTGTAGTCACGCTACTAAGTCTGTGGGTATTGACCTTAAGTTGTAGGTATTTATTTAACCATTTCAGCCCCGGACCATTTTGCTGGCCAAAGACCAGAGCACCTTTTGCGACTCCGCACTGCGTCGCTTTAACTGACAATTGCGCGGTCGTGCGACGTGGCTCCCAAACAAAATTGGCGTCCTTTTTTTCCCACAAATAGAGCTTTCTTTTGGTGGTATTTGATCACCTCTGCGTTTTAATTTTTTTGCGCTATCAACAAAAATAGAGCGACAATTTTGAAAAAAAAAAGCAATATTTTTTTACATTTTGCTATAATAAATATCCACCAAAAAAATATATAAAAAAAAGTTTTTTTTCCTCAGTTTAGGCCGATACGTATTCTTCTACATATTTTTGGTAAAAAAAAATAGCAATAAGCGTTTATTGATCGGTTTGCGCAAAAGTTATAGCGTCTACAAAATAAGGGATAGTTTTATGGCATTTTTATTAATATTTTTTTACTAGTAATGGCAGCGATCAGCGATTTTTATCGTGACTGCGACATTATGGCGGACACTTCTGGCGCTATTTTGGGACCATTCACATTTATACAGCGATCAGTTCTATAAAAATGCACTGATTACTGTGTAAATGTGACTGTCAGTGAAAGGGTTAACCTGTAGGGGGGTGCTGAAGGGGTTAAGTGTGACCTAGGGATGTGTTCTAACTGTGGGGGGATGGGCTACGTGTGACACAACACTGATCACCGCTCCTGGTCACAGGGAGCTGTGATCAGTGTCCTGTCACTAGGAAGAATGGGGAAATGCTTGTTTACAACTGCATTTCCCCGTTCTTCCTCTCCGTGAGACGATCGCGGGTATCCCCGCGGACATCGAGTCCACGGGACCCGCAGTCGGACTCACGGAGCTCCCGAGCCCACAATGCCGCATCTTAAAGGAGTCGTACAGGTGCGTCTATCTGCCCAGCCGTGCTATTGTGACGATGTATATCGTCGTGCACTGGTCCTTATATGCTTGTATGCATCGCACAGTAGCCCATTATGTGACACTTACCTGCAGGAGAAGCCTGCGATGTCCCCGTCTTCCTCGCTACTAGCGAGTGGCCATTCTTCACCCCTCTCCCTTCTGGGGCCGCGGACTCCAGCACTGTGACTGGCCGGAGTCGTGTGATGTTGCGCGACTTCAGGACATGACCCCAGATAGAAACGGCACAGCGCGCCCATTCTAACTCCGGCGCATGCGCAAATGCAAATATCTCCTAGACCGTGCAGGTGTGCGAGATATTTCAAGCACCTACAGGTAAGCCTTAAAGGGTTAGTAAAGGAATTTTTTTTTTCCCTTTAAAATAACAAACATGTTATACTTACCTCCACTGTGCAGTTCCTTTTGCACAGAGTGGCCCCGATCCGTCTTCTGGGGTCCCTCGGCAGCTGTCTCTGGTCCTCCCCGCAAGTACTGACCACAGTCATGCGAGAGAGCTTGCATGGTGGTGAGTAATTGCGGGCACGCTCCTGTGATACAGCGAGTGGCCATATTGTATCACTCGGCCCCGCCCCTCGTCGCGCCGCGTCACTGGATGTGATTGACAGCAGCGCCAACCAATGGCTGCGCCGCTCTCAATCCATCCTCTCTAGCCAATCAGCGGCCAGGCTGAGCGGCGAAGAGGATCTCGGGATCGAGCGCGGGACTTTCGAGGGGTCAGGTAAGTATAACGGGGGCTTTACTTTACAACTACTTTACAACCTGTAGGCTAAAGTGGTTGTAAAGGGTTTGCAACCACTTTAAGTGGTTAAAGGTTGAGTTAAAAAAAAAAACTTCAACTTCCAGCCACTAAAAACGTTCTCCAGTTGTGGGATGTCTGTACCGGGTCTTACTTTGCCTTTTATGATAAAATCTTACGTGGCGAAGATTGAATCAGAAGGCCTAACCCCAAGACGATTGAGAGCACCCAAAGCTCTAAAGTGGACAAGGATGGAGCCATCATAAATGGTTCCCACCTTGGAGTGTTCCAACTACTCTTGTTGCATTCCCCATACTTCAGATTGCAATGGTGGGAGCCCCTCGCTATGGGTAGTCCCAGAGACTCAAGTGCCAAACGTCAACAACCCACCACTGATAAAGTTTGCCTAATATAAAAAACTGGTGGTTTTACATTTCCACCAACAGTAACGTAAATTCTGGTTGGAAGGACCTTTTAGCTTCACCGAGGACAAATACGGGCCCATCACCTAACACTAGTGATCAGTAACACTAGAACTTTAACCAGTGGGCTGTCCTATTTAATCTGACAATAATTCCTGGAGCTGTCCTTCTGAGAACCTGGACTGGGCCGGACTGGGCCAGGTAGGTGACTCTACCATAGATCTATTGACGGGAAATTAGGACTTGTGGATGAGCTGTTCATTGTTCAGGCAGCACTCACCTCTCCGGTCAGTATGTGAATGACCTGGTTGGTGAGTTCCAGAATTTTCTTGTCATTCTTCTCCTGCTTCATAACAAGAGGTGAAGGATTCAGAGTATGGCTCCAGCTCCTGTTCAATACCCCGGGGACACGGGAAGTGACACCATCATCAGACGTCCTCTTCATTACTTCATAGTCCTGGAAGTTGAAAGGAAAGGGAATAGATTTTGCCATCAAGAACACAAGAGCCAATGTGACCTCCCAGAATCCTCCTCACCCCTCCAGTCAGGTCTGTGTTTTATTAATAGAGATAAGAGTGATGTCATGTGACCTCCCAGAATTCTCCTCACCTCTCCGGTCAGGTCTGTGTTTTATTAATAGAGATAAGTGTGATGTCATGTGACCTCCCAGAATCCTCCTCACTTCTCCGGTCAGCTCTGTGTTTTATTATTAGAGATAAGAGTGATGTCATGTGACCTCCCAGAATCCTCCTCACCTCTCAGGTCAGGTCTGTGTTTTATTATTAGAGATAAGAGTGATGTCATGTGACCTCCCAGAATCCTCCTCACCTCTCCAGTCAGCAGGTAGATGGTCTCAAGGGTGAGATTTAGTATTATCTGGGTGACGTTAGGTTTGTCCTCCTTCATTCTTGGGGCATCCATTCGGCAACCTGAAACTGGCAAGCACAAGATTTTTATTGCGCAAATAAAAAAAATGTCAAAACAACGATATACGGGTTACAATAATTGACTCGTAAAAGTGTTTACTTGTTATGCAAACTTCAGATTTTGAAAGCATTCTGTTGGGTAGATAAGAAAAGTCTCAAAACTGTGACCAAAGTTAAATAATGCCCTTACTATAGGTGTAGGCCATTTATGTACCTCATGAATCATGACTGGAAAACACCCAGGGCGTTGCTAAGGTCGTTGCCAAGAGAAGCCTATCTATTACTGTTCACCTCCACCACCACAGGAGGGAGCTCTTTCTGTGATTCAGTCCCCTTCACATGCGTTTTCTCTCCCCTGATGCAAAGTTCTGAGCTCAGCATTTGAAAGCTCGCTCCTGTGACTGTGGATGTGAACAGCAATGGCTAGGAGCGTCTTAGCAACGTCCTAGCAACAAGGAAGGACAGGATGATGCCATCTCTGGGACTATTCCAGTCAGGCTTTATGAGGTCCTACACCTTTAGCAAGGGCATTATTCAACTTTAGTCAGCCATGCACAGTTTGTTTTAATCTTCAGACACCCCTTATCTACATAGGCAGTTTTTTGGTGAACTAACCCTTTAAAGAGCCTAAGGAACGTACGACGCTCAAGATTTGGCCCGGTGTTGTCACAACACCTACGCTCTGCCTCGTGTCCAACTATAGCAGGGATCTCCAAACTTTCTAAACAAAGGGCAAGTGTACTGTTCTTCAGACTTTAGTGGGGGTTGGACTGTGGCCATTGGGGGTAGAAAATGTCCTGGCATCAGTAGGAGTACACAATGGCCATCGGTGGTGTCGGCGAGAGGAACCGTGCTCCATAATTGATATCATTGGGCCCCATTGTTAGTGTCATTGGGAGGAATTTTGGCCCCACTGTTGGTGTCACTGGGAGTAACCGTGCCCCATCGTTGATGTCATTGGGCCCCATTGTGGGTGTCACAGGGAGGAATCGTGGCCCCATTGTTGGTGTCACTGGATGGCATCGTGGCCCCATTGTTGGTGTCACTAGGAGGAATTTGGCCCCATTGTTGATATCACTGGGAAGAATAGTGGCCCCATCATTGATATCACTGGGAGGAATCATGGCCCTATTGATGGCATCACTGGGAGGGAGTCATGGCCCCATTGTTGGTGTCACTGGGAGGAATCGTGGCCCCATTGTTGGTGTCACTGGGAGGAATTTGGCCCCATTGTTGATGTCACTGGGAAGAATAGTGGCCCCATCATTGATATCGCTGGGAGGAATTGTGGCCCCATTGTTGGTGTCACTGGGAGGAATCGTGGCCCCATTGTTGGTGTCACTGGGAGGAATCGTGGCCCCATTGTTGGTGTCACTGGGAGGAATCATGGCCCTATTGTTGGCATTACTGGGAGGAATCATGGCCCTATTGATGGCATCACAGGGAGGGAGTCACAGCCCCATTGTTGGTGTCACTGGGAGGAATTGTGCCTCATTGTTGGTGTCAGTGGGAGTAATAGTGGCCCCATTGATGGCGTCAGTGGGAGGAATCGTGGCCCCATTGATGGTGACACTGGGAGGAATCATGGCCCCATTTTTGGTGTCACTGGGAGGAATTGTGCCTCATTGTTGGTGTCACTGGGAGTAATAGTGGCCCCATTGTTGGTGTCACTGGGAGTAATAGTGGCCCCATTGTTGGTGTCACTTGGAGGAATTGTGGCCCCATTGTTGGTGTCAGTGGGAGGAATCGTGGCCCCATTGTTGGCGTCACTGGGAGGAATTGTGGCCCCATTGTTGGCATCACTGGGAGGAATCGTACCCTATTGTTGGTGTCACTGGAAGGAACAGTGGCCCCATTGTTGTGTCACTGGGAACTATAGTGGCCCCATTGATGGTGTCACTGGGAGTAATAATAGCCCAATTTTTGGTGTCACTGGGAGGAATTGTGGCCCCATTGTTGGTGTCACTGGGAGGAATCGTGGCCCCATTGTTGGCATCACTGGGAGGAATCGTGGCCCCATTGTTGGTGTCACTGGGAGGGAGTCATGGCCCCATTGTTGGCATCACTGGGAGGAATCGTGGCCCCATTGTTGGTGTCAGTGGGAGGAATCATAGCCCCATTGTTGGTGTCAGTGGATGGTAGGGTTTAACACTTTAGTGGCACACAGTCCATTTTTTTGTTTGTTTTAGCACACACTATAGGATTGTAACAGATCTGGGATACCTTTGGGCGCTCCAAAGAGAATAGTAATGCAGCCCACATATTGACCCCTCACCCTCCTGTCAGGCCCTGTTCTGAGCCACATTCCTGTCTGAATATTATGTCCGGGTTTCAGGTGAACTAAAACCTGGACACATGATTCAAACCCGAACTGTCAGGGTGAATCCCGGACAGGTGGCAACCCTAGTGGATGTCCAAGGGCCAGATAAAAGCAAGCAAAGGGCAGCATCCGGCCCCCGGGCCGCAGTTTGGGGACCACTGACCTATAGCATAACACGAATCAACGGCAGCTGACCATGCAGCTAAAGAAAGACATTTGTTTTCATGACGGTTGAGTTAATGAATTAACCTCACATCTGTACATAACAATACATATAATAATAATGGCAGTAATAACAGCAGCACTGAAAATTACCTCTCCCACACTCACTCCAGCATCACAAATCCTTCACATCAGCTCAGCTCCAGACACTCAGAGGATTAAGGGAGTCTGTGTTGTGGACTACGACAAAATGGCTGCCGTTTTGCTATACCTTTAACTCATCCACCTCAAAATACAATGAAATAAACTGCAAATTAAAGAGAAAACGTCTACTTGTCTATTGAAATGATTTAAGCGATGTCTTGACGCCGAATACCCCTTTCAGGGAAGCGATCGGACTACAACAAAATGGCCGCGGCTCTTCTAAATTGCGGACACTTTAATCTAAATAATGCTTGAGTATTGAAATTATTTCAGCCTAACCCTTTCAGGAAAACGAATGGACTACAACAAAATGGCTGCCATTTTGCTACACCTTTAACTCACCTACTTCAAAATACGATAAAATTAACAAAACATTAAAAAGGAAAGTGCAGCTTGCCTATTAAAATGATTTCACCGATATTTTAACACCGAATACCCCTTCAATAGAGCGACCGGACTACAACAAAATGGCCGGCGCTCTTCCAAATTGCGGACACTTTAATTGTATCCTGTTGCGGGAGTCTCGGTTATCTTTTCTCTTACGTGCTAGTGTAAAAAAAAAAAAAAAAAATATGTCTGTGGGAGAAGTGGAGGACGTAACTGAAAGCGGCCAAAAAGTAAGCTGGTCTACAACAAAATGGCCGCGGCTATTTTCAGGTTGTGACCTCCGGAAGAGCTTCTGAGCCGCGTGTGACTTCCGGTCGTACTGTTTAACGCTGCTGGTGAGTTTGTTGGTGTGAATGGGGTACTTTGTCTGGCTGGGGAGGGCAGCTAGGGTTGTACTGTGCTCCTGGCTGGGCCTAGTCAGGTGTAGCTGTTGCCCATAGCAACCATGCAGTGACACTGGGTGAGAGAGCTGACCAGTTGCTATGGGTAACACCGCCGTGTTACAATGACCAAGCGTCGTGTTGCCACAGCAGGTGGAAATGTTTTTTTGGCGTGACGATTAGCGGTGCTTTTTGCATCTGAGCGCAATGGACGCGTCAAGAAACGAGGGAGGTTATAGTGGTGAATTGAATTGATTGGCTTCCTGCATCCAGAGTCTTCTGGTTTGTAGACGCAGATTCCACCTACCAGGGATGGCGTGGTGCATTAGTTTGGTTGGGCGGGACTAAGGATAACCGTAGGGCAATCGAAACCGGTCGGTAGATTGACTTTTGAGTTGGGTTTGTTTATGTTTGTAGTCTTTATCTCATTGACTTTCATCTCGCCCGTTCATATTTCAGGTGGCCACCATGTCAGAAGATGTCCTCAGCGGGACCTCGGAGGCCAGCAGTCCCTGGCCGTCCTCTACCCCCAGCGTCCCCTCCACCAAATTTGAGCTGGAAAGGGAGACGGAGCTGCGGCTGGAGGTGGAAGGCTCGGCCCCCGTGCAGTTGGAACTGATGTCGGGCCTCGCCGAGGTGTTCGGCACAGAGCTGGTGAAGAATAAGAAGTACACGTTCCCGCCGGGGAGCCGAGCCGCCGTCTTCACCTGGCACGGGTGCACCGTTCAGCTGTTCGGGAGCCCGGACACGGCTTACGTCTCCAAGGATACCCCCATGCTGCTCTACCTCAACACCCACGTGGCCCTGGAGCAGATGAGGGTGCAAGCGGAGCGGGAAGGAGAGCGCGGGCCCCGGGTGCTGGTGGCCGGGCCATCTGACGTGGGTAAATCGACGCTTTGCCGACTGCTCTTAAACTACGCGGTGAGGATCGGCCGGCGCCCAGCCATGGTGGAACTAGATGTCGGGCAGGGCTCGGTGTCAGTCCCGGGGACGGTCGGGGCTCTGTGTGTGGAACGGCCAGCTGACGTGGAAGAAGGGTTCTCGACTCAGGCTCCGCTTATTTATCACTTTGGCTCCACTACGCCGGGGACTAACATCAAGCTCTACAACAAGGTGAGGAAGCACTTTTTATAACTCCTCCATTGATTGCTTGGTGGTCAATTGGCTACGTATCATTGGTCTTAGGTTTCATCTTGCTGTAGATTTAGAGTCCACCAATAATCTTTTGGTGGTCCGACCTCAGGGTCCATCCACAGGACAGTTATGTTGGCTAATTATAATGGTATAGACTAGGGTTGTCCCGATACTAGTATCGGTATCGGGACCGATTCCGAGTATTTGCGGGACTACTTGTACTCCCGCAAATACCCCCGATACCGAAATAGAATACTTAATCCCCCCCGTCGCCGTTACGCCGCATACCCGCTACCGCCGACTGGGTAATACGGGCGGGGAACATTACAGCTTTCATTTGAATAGCTGTAATGATTCGCGCCGTGTATAGACACTCCCCCTTGCTCGGGTGAACTGTCCAATCCCGAGCGAGGGGGAGTGTCTATGCGCGAATCATTACAGCTATTCAAAGCTGTAATGTTCCCTGGGATGCAGGTAAGGGGGACATGGCTGGATATGGGGGGGGGGGGAGAGATGGCTGGATATGGGGGGGGGGGGGAGGAGAGATGGCTGGATATGGGGGGGGGGAGAGATGGCTGGATATGGGGGGAGACATGACTGTATATGGGGGACATGACTGTATATGGGGGACATGGCTGGATATGGGGGGGGACATGGCTGCATATGGAGGGGGACATGGCTGGATATGGGGGGGGACATGGCTGCATATGGAGGGGGACATGGCTGGATATGGGGGGGACATGGCTGGATATGGGGGGGGACATGGCTGGATATGGAGGGGGACATGGCTGGATATGTGGGGGGACATGGCTGCATCTGGGGGGGACATGGCTGCATTTGGGGACACATTTAAAAAAAAGTATCGGTATTCGGTATCGGCAAGTACTTGAAAAAAAGTATCGGTATTTGTACTCGGTCCTAAAAAAGTGGTATCGGGACAACTCTAGTATAGACCTGTTGGAGCATTGACCGGTAAGATCTTTTCCTGGGATGGATAGTAAATATCTATGGTGGCCATGCTTGGTAAGATCTTGAAAGATTTGAGGGCCCAGTGGAATAAAATGGCCCCATTTGTGGGTTGATGCTGGTGGCTTTACCACTGGTTGGTGAAACCTTTCTACTCGAGATCACAAGCTCTGCTATTAGAAGATGCCATTTGATGGTGGCTTCTGCAGGAGTTGGGCAGTAGAGTGTTCAGGAGGAGACCTCATCACCGATGTCCTTGCTAAGTGGAAAAAAATGGCTCTATTTGTGGGTTGATGCTGGTGGCTTCATCAGTGGTGAGTGGAATCTTGCTACTCAAGATCCCAATCTCTGCCATTAGAAGATGGCATTTGGTGGTGGCATCTGCAGGAGCTTGGCAGTAGGGTATTCGGGAAGATTCCTCATCACTGTAGTCCTTGCTGAGCGAAATAATATGGCTCCATTTGTGGGTTGATGCTGGTGGCTTCACCACTTGTTGGTGAAGTCTTTCTACTCAAGATACCAAGCTCTGCCATTAGATTTGAGGGCCCGGTGGAATAACATGGCTCTATTTGCGGGTTAATGCTGGTGGCTTCATCAGTGGTGGGTGGAATCTTGCTACTCAAGATCCCAAGCTCTGCCATTAAAAGATGGCATTTGCAGGAGCTGGGCAGTAGGGTATTCCGGAAGATTCCTCATCACCGTAGTCCTTGCTGAGTGGAATAATATGGCTCCATTTGTGGGTTGATGCTGGTGGCTTCACCACTTGTTGGTGAAGTCTTTCTACTCAAGATCCCAAGCTCTGCCATTAGAATGGGCCATTTGTAAGGATGAGCTCCGGGGTGTTCACACAGCCCACGTGCAGAGCCCGCTTGGAAGTCGGCGCAGTGCCATGCGCCGACTTCCTGGCGGGCTCTGCCCGTGGGCTGTGTGAACACGCTAGAGCTTGTGCTTAGCAATTTGGTGGTGGCATCTACAGGAGCTGGTCAGTAGGGTGTTTAGAAAGCGATCTCATCATAGATTTCCTTACTGAGTGGAATCAAATGGCTCCATTTTGGGTCAGTGCTGGTGGCTGCATCACTCATAAGTAATTTTTCCATTCAAGAACCCAGCTCTGCTAATTAGAAGATGCCCTTTGGTGGTGGCATCTGCAGGATCTAGGCAGTAGAGTGTTCAGGAGACCTCATCATTGATGTCCTTGCTGAGAGGAATACAATGGCTCTATTTGTGGGTCGATGCTGGGGGCTTCTCCAGAATTTCCTTTTGGAAGCCCTCTTTTTACTTCCTGTATTTTGTTTATGCCTTATCAAATTCAGAGGAGCACTCCAGGAGGTTGATTGGTTAGACAACCCATTCCCGGAGATGGTGTGTGTAATACAAGATACATGAATGGGGAACTTGGTACTGTTAATTAGTTCTATCCCCGTCTGTCTCCGACTATAGTGGATGAGCTTGATATACCTCCCTTTGTGTGATTTTTTTCTCTGTTGGCTTCTCCAGTGGTTGGTGAAGTCTTTCTACTCGAGATCCCAAGCTCTGCCATTAGAAGATACCATTTGGTGGTGGCATCTGCAGGAGCTTGGCAGTAGGGTTTTCAGGAAGAGACTTCATCATAGATGCCCTTGATAGATCCAAAGCTAGGTATAGATATCACAGTCTGGTTCTACAATGACCTGAAGATGTTCTAAAACTGTAATTTGAGTACTTCCCTCAGGGTTTGACAATTTTGCTTGGAATCTAGGAGCCAGCTAAAAAAGTTAGGAGCCAGAAACTAACCCCGTCCCGCCGAGCTCGCGCGCAGAAGTTACCGCATATGAAAACGGTGTTCAAACCACACGTGAGGTTTCGCCGCGATTGGTAGAGCGAGAGAAATAATTCTAGCCCTAGACCTCCTCTGTAACTCAAAACATGCAACCTGTAGAATTTTTTATTTATTTTTTTAAACGTCGCCTATGGAGATTTTAACGGGTAAAAGTTTGTCGCCATTCCACGAGCGGACACAATTTTGAAGTGTGACATGTTGGGTATCAATTTACTCGGCGTAACATTATCTTTCATAATATAAAAAAAAATTGGGCTAACTTTACTGTATTATTTTTTTAATTAAGAAAAGTGTATTTTTTTCCCAAAAAAGTGCGCTTGTAAGACGACCGCTGTGCAAAAGGGTGTGACAAAGTATTGCAACGACCAACATTTTATTCTCTAGGGTAGGGATATGTAATTAGCGGACCTCCAGCTGTTGCAAAACTACAAGTCCCATCATGCTTCTGCCTCTGGGTGTTATGCTTGTGACTGTCAGTCTTGCTATGCCTCATGGGATTTGTAGTTCTGCAACATCTGGAGGTCCGCTAATTGCAGATCCCCGCTCTAGGGTGTTAGAATAAAAAAAATATATAATGTTTGGGGGCTCTAATTAGAGGGAAGGAGATGGCATTGAAAACAAAGGGGAAACCTTTATTAGGATTGCTGGTTTATTTGTCATGCCAACGGCCACCACAAGATGGCGCCAGATCACAGAAGGCAGCAAAGGCCTGCAGAAGGCCGCAAAGTGGCGGGGGAGGTGGGGGCGCATGGAGACACAGGATGGGGTATTCTGTGTCTCCGTGCGCCCCCACGATCACGTCGGGCCACGCCGGCCGGTAATTGAGGCCGTGGCCTTCTGCGGGCCCATGCTTCCTTCCACCGGGCGCCAGGTCGCTAATTCTAGTCGCAATTGCGACCGGGCGCCCGGATTTTGTCGAACCCTGACTTACCTACACAGGTAATTGAGTGGTGGGGGTTTGTTAGGGACTTTAACGAAGCCATGACCTGGTAAGGTCACGTATTTCCAACCCTGGGGGCTTTGAATGAAACCATGGCCCATGAGGTGATGTGTTTCCATCCCTATTGAATTCGAGAGGAGGAGAGCAAGGGGGATGGGACTTTATGAAGCACGTGGTAGCAAATAATCAATTGGTGGACATATGGGAAATTTATTATAACAGTAATACATATAATACTGGTATCAATGGTAAACAAGGTAATAGCAATGAACATGGTAATAACATTGGTATCTCATGGTAAAACCGCAATAAATATTCCAAAGTTGCTACCACATGCTTCATATAAAGTCCCACCCCCCTTGCTCTCCTCCTCTTACTTGCCTACACAATCCAAAGAACTTAGTATTACATCCCAAGGTAGTATCCAATCAGGTAGGCCCTTTTACCACATTGGTAAGTCTAATGGTATTGTTGGGTCTAAAGAAAATTGAACCATGTATGGCCGGTTTTCAATGGGATGGGTAGTTGCTTGTCTATACAAAACTGTAGTATAAGTTCTCAGTTCACTTACTATAGATCTGTTCTTTCTGCTCAATGTATTTGTTATATATTTGACTTCTAACCACCATTTTGCTTCTCCTTCCACAGCTGACCTCCCGCCTGGCTCAGGTCTTCAACCTGCGATGTGACTCCAATCGTCGAGCTGCAGTCAGCGGCTGCATCATTAATACTTGCGGTTGGGTCAAAGGCGGCGGCTATCAAGCCATAATACACGCCGCTTCTGCTTTTGAAGTGGACGTCGTGATCGTGCTGGACCAAGAACGTCTGTACAACGACCTCCACCGAGACCTCCCGCACTTTGTCCATACCATTCTGCTCCCTAAATCTGGCGGAGCTTCAGAGAGGTCCAAGGAGTGCCGGAGGGAGTCTAGAGATCAGCGGGTGCGGGAGTACTTCTACGGCCCTCGGGGTTCTCTCTACCCTCACGCCTTCGAGGTGAAGTTCTCCGAGGTCAAAGTCTACAAAGTCGGAGCTCCCTCAATCCCTGATTCCTGCCTTCCCCTGGGCATGTCGCAGGAGGATAATCAGCTGAAACTGGTGCCGGTGACACCGGGCAGAGACATGGCTCACCATCTGCTCAGCGTGGTGCCCCTCGAGGGTGGACTACCAGATGAAAGCATCGAGGAGAAAAACGTGGCAGGGTTCATAGTCAGTACTGGTGTGGACATTGAAAGGCAAACTCTGACGGTGCTTTCCCCGGCACCCCGACCTCTGCCCAAATGTGTCCTGCTCATTATGGACATCAGATTCATGGACCTTAAATAAGCTTCAGAAGAGACGCATTTCTTCGGTTGACGTTTCGAAAAGAAATCTTGAGTTGCTTACAATTTTAAGAAGCCGTATTTTATATTTTGCTTTTTTCACAGCGCCAAAATTGTTGTAGGGCTTGTTCAGTTGCCCATTTTGTCCCCCCCCCCGTCTTTTTTAAAGATTTATAAAATAAGTGGGGGTAGATAGACACCGAAAATAGCAAGTAAATGGATCTGACATTGAAGTGCCACGTTACGGGCCATTAGTCCAGATTTGATTCCAGTGTAGCATCAAGTAGATGAAAGTTTCAAGGGTCAATACCCACCCTCTTTATCAGAGTTTAACCAAATGTGGCGATAATGGACTGGTTAAAGCATGACCGCTTTATTTGGTTACTCCCTGTTGATGGGGGTGAGTATTGGCCCCTGAAACGCGTTGGGACGTTCATAGAAGTCTTCTACTTGATCCTGCATTGGAATATATTTATATCTTGAGTAATAACCTGTGGTGTGGTGCTTCAATGTCAGAAGCTTTTAGTTCCATTGCAAACCAAGGAAACTGTGGAGATCTTTTGGCATGTAGGACCTTCCATCAAAGAATCCAGACCCCCATTGGAAGCGACGCTATTAGAAAAAATGCAAATAAAATCCAGTTCTATGCGTCCCTTCAAGTTTCAACCTTGTGTAAGGTTTATTGGGTTTATCAGAGGGTGTGATGGATGTCGTTTCTTGACATGTGCTCTAGAGGGATCCTAGGGTTCCATGGAACCCTGCTTGAGCTTGCGGGCTCTAGAGGAACCCTGCCTACTTGTCCTAAGCCTGCGACCTACTTGTAAAGGCAGCATGAGGATTACAGCCCCGGAGCTTGCCACTTTAAAAACAAGTTACTGTTTCCATATTTCTATTCTCACGGGTTCCCCTCAGAAGAGCAATTGGGCTCGTTAAAATGAATCGGTTGACTTTCTTCCATGCCCAGTCAACTGGATGTTGAGTTGGTCACCAGCAAAGCAAGCCAACATTGTTTCTCTATCCACGTTTGATGGGTCCTCTAGTTCATGTTGCTTTTTGCCACCAGATTGCCCAAATATTGGTTTTAATCAATAAAGTTGGGTTTTTATTTTCAAGATCTCTTGTGTCTTTACTGCATTGGTGAAGTGTCTTTAACTGTAGGATTAGTTTGCTAAGCACTTGACTGCCTTGTGTTCTAAACCTTATTCCCTTCTGAATCTGCCTCCGAAACACAATAACCTTTAGAGAATTGGCAAAGGTGGCACTGCACGTCTTTAGGACTAAGGGCCTCCACCAGAGTTCACGTCGTTCAGTAGAAACCCAAAAAAACGGAGGAGGGGGCAACAAAAAACAAAGCCTTACCTGACTGTGACTGGCATTCAAAAACAGAGGAGGTTGGAAAATAGCCATTCTACTGCACAACATGATTGAAAAAGACTTAAGCCCCGACTGACTTTTTCCATCGGAAATTCCGACCGTGTGTATGCCCCATCGGAGTAATTCCATCGGAAATTCCGATGAATTCCATCGGAGTTTACATAGAGAACATGTTCTCTTTTCCTCCGATGTGAATTTGGTCGGACAAAGGTCCGATCGTGTGTACGGGGCATCCATTCTGATATCCATTCTGAAACCACCTAATTTCTAGAGTTATACACAATCTGTTACTGAGGCCAAGCTCAGAACCATAGCACCTCACTACAGAATCTGCAGGACCTTGGAAGAACGGCACTGGGTTAGCCAGGGAAAAAGGACACATGGGACCTGTGCCCTGTAGATATTGATAAGCATGCCTAAAAGTTAACCTATGGCCACTTTAAAGCTCAAATTATCCTTCCTGTTACTGTAATGCAGTCAGGTGTCACACTGTATACAAGCCTTTCTCAACCGTCTAGCTGAGAAGAACACTTATGCCGCGTACACACGATCGGAAATTCCGACAAGAAATCTGTGGGTTTTTTTTTTCGATGGAATTTCGGCTCAGACTTGTGTTGCATACACACGGTCACGAATCTTGTCTGAAATTCCGACCGTCAAGAGTGCGGTGACGTACAACATTACAACGAGCCAAGAAAAATTAAGTGTAATGATTCCGAGCATGCGTCAAATTGATTCAGAGCATGCATGTTTTTTTTGTGCGTTGGAATTGCATACAGACGATCGGAATTTCCGACAAGAACTTTTCCCGTCGGAAAATTTGAGAACCAGCTCTCAAATTTTTGCTGTCAGAAATTCCGACAGAAAAAGTCAGATGGAGCCTACACGCGGTCGGAATTTCCGACCAAAAGCTCACATCGAACTTTTCGTGTCGGAAATTTCTGATCGTGTGTACGCGGCATTAGAATATATTTTAGGTCTCGGAGAAAACCTCGGAAAAAAATGCAGGAACCATCAAATGGGAGGTCAATCAGTCACAGCTCAAGGAATCTCTATTAACCTATAGAGCAGCCATTCTCAACCAGGGTTCTATGGAGCCCTAGGGTCCCTTTAGAGCAGGGGTCTCCAAACATTCTAATAAAAGGGCCACTTTACTATCACCCCAAATTTAGGGGGCTGGACAGAGGCCAGTGGGAGAAGAAAGTGCTCTGGCGTCAGTGGGAGAAAACATTGCCCAATCATTGGTGTGAGTAGGAGGAATAGTGCCCCATTGTCAGTGACAGGAACTATGCCTCACTGTTGCTTACAGTGGGGGGCAATAATGCCCCAAAGGCCAGAGTAAAGCATGCAAAGGGCCGCAGTTTGGGGATCACTGCTCTAGAGCATGGCTTCTCAACCAGTTTCCTGGAATCCTAGGGTTCCTCCAAAGGTTGGCGGGGGTTCGTTCCCGTGGTTTTCAATTGATGGTGCCTTCATAGTTCCAGGTCCATTGTCACTTGGCAGAAACAGTAGCATGACACCAACGATCTTTTAAGCTGACTGTAATGCCGCGTACTTCGGGTTGTAGGCGGCAGCTGTCCTCAGAGAAAGTCGGCTCTGTAAGGGGAAGACAGGGGAACAAAACGGGAAGCGCCACCTAAGTGCAATATGTTGGTCACAATTTATTGGGTTAAAAAGGAAATGCACTTACAAACATGTATAAAAAACGGGCTCATCTGTGTGCTGTAATCACAGTGCGGTCCGGTCTCGGGTGCATCCAGGCTCACGGGTAGGCAGAAGAGTGTAGAAATTCATCCTGTAGTAATCAGGAAGCCAGCGTGGAACACAGACGATGACGTCACAGGAAGCGGAACCAGAGAGAGCACCAGAGGAAGGACAGTATGAGGAAAACCACTGAGAATCTAGGCTACGCTGAAGCGAAGCTATCCCCTGCCTAGCACGACCTACAATCTGACCTACACCTATGTGACCACAGCATGATATCGCACAAAAGATACAGGACCAGATCGGCAACCCAAGGAAACCGACCCACATCACCTCAGAGCGGGATCCAATGATATTTCCACGACCCGCAGCGCAATGTAAGGGACATTCTTCACACTGATCACCAACGTAAGGGGACATTCTTCCCACTGACCACCAACGTAAGGGGACATTCTTCCCACTGACCACCAACGTAAGGGGACATTCTTCCCGCTGACCACCAACGTAAGGGGACATAATTCCCGCTGACCACCAATGTAAGGGGACAATCTCACGGCTAACCACCAATGTAAGGGGACATTCTTCCCGCTGACCACCAATATAAGGGGAAATTCTTCCCACTGACCACCGATGTAAGGGGCATTCTTCCCGCTGAATCTGAACTGAATCAAAGGCATCCCTCCATGTTCAGAGGTGTGCACCACAATGTCTTCCTCAAAGTTGTGACCGAACGGTTTGTGGTTCCTTCCCCAATGCCTACCCGCTGGATCCAGTGAGCGTCTCATGCATTGGCCAGAGGGTCTCTGGTGTTGCTGTAGGTGGGGGTCAGGGTCCTGCTGACTCGTGTTGGGCCCTCGTGACTACCTGACACCCCAACAATGTTTAGGAGGCACAAGCAAACCCTTCAAGGCTATTTTGATTGCATGCGGTAGCGAAAGAAAGGGGTAGATCTAGTAGTGAAGTTGTCGGGTGTAGGACAATTGACCATGCGTGATGAGGGGGTCATGGTGGCGGAACTGGGAACAGAAGGAGGTCAGAGGTCAGGAAACCTATGACAAGGGTGGGAGGTCATTCATCAGTAAGGATGAGCTCCGGCGTGTTCGCACAGTCCACGTGCAGAGCCCGCCAGGAAGTCTGCACGGCGCTGCGCTAATCACAGGCAGGGAGACATAATCCCGATGCTCGACTGCAGAGATCGGGAAATGTCTCCCTGCCTGTGATTAGCGCCGCAACGACTTCTTGGCGGGCTCTACACGTGGACTGTGCGAACACGCAGGAGCTCAAACTTTTTCATCAGCATGGGGTTGATCCAAAAACGATGACGGTTGGAGGCAGCAGAGGGGGTTCAGTGCCACGGCACAGGGTGGGGGTTGGGTTTCCACTAAGGATTAGCTCTGGCGTGTTCGCATAGAACACGTGCAGAGCCTGCCAGGAAGTGTGCGCTGCGCTAATAACAGCCAGGGAGACATTTCACAATCTCTGCAGCCGTCGCCGAGCATCGGGACAATGTCTCCCTGGCTGTGATTACCGCAGCGCCGTGCTCACTTCCTGGCAGGCTCTGCACGTGTTCTATGCGAACACGACGGAGCTTATCCTTAGTTACCACCTAGCTGGTAAAAAAAATAGACTTGTTCCCAATGTTTGTAATAGGAAATGTATTTTTTTTTTTTTTGTCCTCGGAAGAGGTGACAACCCTAAATATGTGGGACTTGTGTGTTTACTGCTTATTGTGCAGCTACACAAGCTAATAAAATGATGACTATGTGTATATATAGGATGAAAGGCAGCATGTTCAGGTCTCTCCGCCCAGGCAGGGTCAGAATGTCGGGGAAAAGCTTCATTGTACAATTTAAGTCACATCCTACCATAATTCCACTCTCTATTGTCCACTCTGCGTTCCAGCGCACTTCCGCATTCTGCGTTCCAGCGCACTTCCGCATTCTGCGTTCCACGCCTCTTTATTGCTCCTTCCTGTCCAGCCCACCCACAGGATGTCGCAGCAGCGCTTGTCAGGCAGAGCCAGGCTGAAACGCACGGGGGAAGGAAATGCTTTATTAGCAACTTCCGGCCAAGACAGAGAGCGGAGAACGCTGCAAGAGAAGAGGGCGGTGTGTGTGGAGGGCTGATAGCGGGTGAGATTTCCTCCTCTGGGTGCTGCCCGTTATAGGTGGAGCTGGCCGGTGTCTCACCTACAGGTTCCCTTTGTTAGCGGAGACTGAGGACTCCTCACTTTGAAGTCTATGGAGGGGGGCGCAGTACAGCGGGGCGGCCAGTAGAGGCCGCTGTACATTAGTCAATGCAAGGGGGCGCTCAAACTCGACTCTCATTGTTATTATTATTATAATAAATATTTTTTTTTAAGAGGGTAATTATAAAAATTCGTAAAATTATTATTTTATTTACTTTTAGCATTGGTATAATAATGATAATTAATTTATACATATTGGAGAAAAAAATATCCCAGAGAGAAATGTTGACGATAATGATTGATTTATATATTATAATAAATGCCATTATTTAATGGCCATTTTTTTTATTGATTATGTTAAAAACTATATTTTGAGTGATATTATTATGCAATAAAAAAAATATTTCTCTTGGAAAAATTAATGTTGTGAGGTTAGGAATGAAGAGCGGGTGTTGTAGGTGGTGGGGGAGTAATCGATTGGGGTGGGGGAGGGGGGGGCGGAGTTATTATAAATCCTGTGTATGTGATGACGTTTCCTCCATTCTCTGATCCTAGGTCGAGCTGTGATGTCACAGAGCTGTGTAGAAGGATACGAGGATGGTACGATGGAGAATCGGCTCCAGTCTTCAGGTAAGAGGAGCGGGCATGGTGATCTGGGCTTTATATAAAGGAGATGAGGTGGTCCGGGATAAAGGAGATGAGGTGGCCCGGGATAAAGGAGATGAGGTGGTTCGGGATAAAGGAGATGAGGGGGTCCGGGATAAAGGAGATGAGGTGGTCCGGGATGAAGGAGACGAGGTGGTCCGGGATAAAGGAGATGACGAGGTCCAGGATAAAGGCGATGACGAGGTCCGGGATAAAGGAGATGATGTGGTCCGGGATAAAGGAGAGGATGTGGCCCGGGATAAAGGAGATGAGGGGGTCCGGGATAAAGAAGATGAGGGGGTCCGGGATAAAGGAGATGAGGTGGCCCGGGATAAGGGAGATGAGGTGGTCCGGGATAAAGGAGAGGATGTGGCCCGGGATAAAGGAGATGAGGGGGTCCGGGATAAAGAAGATGAGGGGGTCCGGGATAAAGGAGATGAGGTGGCCCGGGATAAGGGAGATGAGGTGGTCCGGGATAAAGGAGAGGATGTGGCCCGGGATAAAGGAGATGAGGGGGTCCGGGATAAAGAAGATGAGGGGGTCCGGGATAAAGGAGATGAGGTGGCCCGGGATAAGGGAGATGAGGTGGTCCGGGATAAAGGAGAGGATGTGGTCCGGGATAAAGGAGAGGATGTGGCCCGGGATAAAGGAGATGAGGGGGTCCGGGATAAAGGAGATGAGGGGGTCCGGGATAAAGGAGATGAGGGGGTCCGGGATAAAGGAGATGAGGGGGTCCGGGATAAAGGAGATGAGGGGGTCCGGGATAAAGGAGAGGATGTGGCCCGGGATAAAGGAGATGAGGGGGTCCGGGATAAAGAAGATGAGGGGGTCCGGGATAAAGGAGATGAGGTGGCCCGGGATAAGGGAGATGAGGTGGTCCGGGATAAAGGAGAGGATGTGGCCCGGGATAAAGGAGATGAGGGGGTCCGGGATAAAGAAGATGAGGGGGTCCGGGATAAAGGAGATGAGGTGGCCCGGGATAAGGGAGATGAGGTGGTCCGGGATAAAGGAGAGGATGTGGCCCGGGATAAAGGAGATGAGGGGGTCCGGGATAAAGAAGATGAGGGGGTCCGGGATAAAGGAGATGAGGTGGCCCGGGATAAGGGAGATGAGGTGGTCCGGGATAAAGGAGAGGATGTGGTCCGGGATAAAGGAGAGGATGTGGCCCGGGATAAAGGAGATGAGGGGGTCCGGGATAAAGGAGATGAGGGGGTCCGGGATAAAGGAGATGAGGGGGTCCGGGATAAAGGAGATGAGGGGGTCCGGGATAAAGAAGATGAGGGGGTCCGGGATAAAGGAGATGAGGGGGTCCGGGATAAAGGAGATGAGGGGGTCCGGGATAAAGGAGATGAGGGGGTCCGGGATAAAGGAGATGAGGGGGTCCGGGATAAAGGCGATGATGGGGTCCGGGATAAAGGAGGCGCCATCTGGTGGTGAGCCGTTGGTATTACAAGTTAAGCATTACAAGTTAAACAGCAATTCTAATGTAATTTTTCACTATTTTCACTGCCATCATCTTCCCTCTAATTAGAACCCCCAAACATTATATATATTTTTTATCCTAACACCCTAGAGTATAAAATGGCGATCGTTGCAATACTTTGTGTCACGCCGTATTTGCGCAGCGGTCTTACAAGCGCACTTTTTTTAGGAAAAAATTACACTTTTTTAAATTAAAAAATAAGACAACAGTAAAGTTATCCCCATTTTTTTTTTTATATTATGAAAGATAATGTTACGCCGAGTAAATTGATACCCAACATGTCACGCTTCAAAATTATGTCTGCTCGTGGAATGGCGACAAACTTTTACCCTTTAAAATCTCCATAGGCAACGTTTAAAAAATTCTACAGGTTGCATGTTTTGAGTTACAGAGGAGGTCTAGGGCTAGAATTATTGCTCTCGCTCTAACGATCGCGGCGATACCTCACATGTGTGGTTTGAACACCGTTTACATATGCGGGCGCTGCTCACGTATGTGTTCGCTTCTGCGTGCAAGCTCGTTGGGACGGCGCGTTTTCTGGCTCCTAACTTTTTTAGCTCGCTCCTAGATTCCAAGCAAATTTGTCAAACCCTGTTTTAAGATTCCGTGAGACAATTTTAATAAGGGAATCTAAATTTCCCCATCACCAGGGGAGGTGATCTATTAAGTAAAGCCGTCACTATCCTTGTGTTAACCCTTTCGTAATATTCATCAGCGGAAGTGTGAATATTGTATGATATCCAGTTTTTTGTCTCCATCCTCTCACCATCATGGCTTTCCTCCCAACAGATCTATTGTCTGGAAAACCCAACTCTGATGATCCTCCATCGCCGGATTGGAAGAATGAAGATGAGAAAGTTATTATCCGCCCCACATGTGACAGGATTCCCACGCCAGACAGGACAGAGACCTCGTGTGAAGATGTCCCTGTTAGGACTTTATCCTCCGATCATCCTACGGACCTCCATACTGCAGAAGATGGTGAGGAAAACTCAACTCCTGTTAAGGAGGAAGAAGATCCCCCGTTTCCTGACCGTTCATCAGATCCTGCAGAGACTACCTGCATTAAAGAAGAACCTGCCTGGTGTCGAGGAGAACATTTCCCACACAATGACCTTGATACAACCACTGATTCACAATGTGTGGCCAATCATGTTAAAGCAGAAACTCCGGCACCTAAAGAAGAAGATGTCGTCACACAGATGGACGTTTCTCCACCCATGTCTTTGACGTCTTCTGATATCAAGGAGGAACCATTCTGGGCTGAAGCAGAAGAGCTTCTTTCCCCACCTGAGGCTTCTATGCCAATGGATTCACCTTCTGATCTTAAGGAGGAGTCGGACTTGAGCGAGGAAGAAACACTCGATGAAGAGTCAAAATATACGCCGGATACGGAAGAGCAGATGTATAGCGGTGAGCAGTATTTGAACTCCGGGGATGGTGCATACATTTGCTCCGAGTGTGGCCTGTCTTTTTCCAACGTCTCAGAATTTGATGACCACCACCAGGCCACCCACCCCGAAGAGCAGCCTCATTTCTGCTCAGAGTGCGGGAAGAGCTTTACCAGCAAAGCCAACCTCCTCAAACACCAGACTATCCACAGCGGAGAGGAGCTGTTTACCTGCGGCGAGTGCGGGCGGCGCTTCCCTGACAGTGACCAGCTTGCCAAACACGAGCAGACTCACACAGGGAGCAAGCCGTACGCCTGCGCTGAGTGCGGAAAATGCTTCTCTTACCAGCGTGGCCTAATGAGGCACCGCAAGATCCACACAGGCGTGAAGCCTTATTCCTGCACCGAATGCCGGAAGTCATTCATCACCAGGGCGGAACTCATCATCCACCAGCGTAGTCACACCGGGGAGAAGCCATATCCGTGCTCGGAGTGCGGAAGGTGCTTCTCCCAGTTCGCCAACCTCTCCCAACATCTAAAGCGTCACACAGGTCAGCGGCCGTTCGTGTGCCACAAGTGTGGGAAGGCCTTTACCCAGAACGCTCACCTGCTCAGCCACCAAAAGACTCATGGCCCAGAGAAGCCATACCCTTGCCACGAGTGCGGGAAGGGCTTCACCACCAAGACGTATTTGGTGGAGCATCAACGCAGCCACAGGGGTGAGAACCCATATTGCGAGATCTGCAGGAAGTACTTCGTTAGCACCTACTACCTCGCCGTCCATCGGCGCATTCACACGGGCGAGAAGCCGTTCATGTGCTCAATCTGCCTAAAGGGCTGTTACACCAAGGCCAACCTGGAGGCCCACCAGCGGATCCACACCAGGGAGAGACGCTTCACCTGCCGGACTTGCGGCATCTACTACGAGTCGAAATTTAAATTGGTCCACCACCAGAAGAGCCACAAAGTCCCTCTACCGCCTCCGTCACCGCCACTGGCCGCATCTTTGATATCATCCTCATCGTTGCCAACAGCGTCATTGCCACCATCATCTCCGGGACCTTTGTCGTCATTAGCAAACTGTGACTATGTAAAGCACACCATAGTATGATCCCAAATTAAAGACTGAGCTTGGCACAGATACACATTGGAAGTCCTCCTTCAAGGACCTACCTTGTGGGAGCATGCTAGTTATGATTGTCTTTGGCAGTTTCTAGAGGCAACATGCTAACTATAAGGAAAGCCTTAAGGTAAATGCAAGTGTTGCACCTAAGAGAGCAGCCACTTACCTTAACTATGAGGGGGGCCCAATCTGTCCTTCACTTTCAGTTATGTGTTTGAAGTTGACCTGGTTGGGAGGAGCCTGAGGACCAACCAGTGAGAAAGCAGCAGAAGTCCAAGGCAAAGCTACCATTTACCTCAATGTCGTACTGGAAGCACCCAGTGATCGGCTGGTGGCTGCCACAATGTTTGGTTCTCCAGAAGCAAGGGGATTGATGACCAGCCCAACTTCAGCACTTTCGGTATCAGCAGGCTAAGGGGCAGGATTACCGCGTGAGATTTGGTGGTCACAGGCCAGTGCTGCAACTTTAGTGTAGGTGAGATCTACATGAGGGGCAACTTGCCGAAGATCAGGTGGTAACCCGAACATGACCAACGGTTGTGATGGTGGCACACAACCAACCGAACTTTGGGAAACCGCTTAGCGCAAAGGGTAGACTTCCTCAGGGAACTGACATGTCTAGGAATGGACTTCCTCAGGGAACTGACATCTATAGCTATGTAACACTTGAGATCTAGTGATGTCACTAAGCCACACTCTTGAGATCTAGTGATGTCACCAAGGAGCACTCTTGAGATCTAGTGATGTCACTAAGCCACACTCTTGAGATCTAGTGATGTCACCAAGGAGCACTCTTGAGATCTAGTGATGTCACCAAGGAGCACTCTTGAGATCTAGTGATGTCACCAAGGAGCACTCTTGAGATCTAGTGATGTCACCAAGGAGCACTCTTGAGATCTAGTGATGTCACCAAGGAGCACTCTTGAGATCTAGTGATGTCACCAAGGAGCACTCTTGAGATCTAGTGATGTCACCAAGGAGCACTCTTGAAATCTAGTGATGTCACTACGCCACACTCTTGAGATCTAGTGATGTCAACAAGGAGCACTCTTGAGATCTAGTGATGTCAACAAGGAGCACTCTTGAGATCTAGTGATGTCAACAAGGAGCACTCTTGAGATCACCCCCTCAACAACTCTTGGCATCCTGATTCCTTGGGTTTAAAAAGAACTCTGATAACCCCAACATGTATGGGAAATGGCCACATTCCATGATCCTCTTACCACTATGGACACTGTATGACCCTTTCTGTGAAAGGAGAAAATGCATTAAGCCTCTAATAATTAGATACATGTGCAAAGATTTAAACATTTGCAAAGATGTGTGGATGTTCCTCTCCAAATAAAAAAAGTCACCTCCCATGATGCACTGGGAGATTTCCCTGTGTTTTCGGTATAATATAATGGAAACGATTGGGGGACAGACACCTGGCATGTAACGGTATGAGTGCTTATAACAATAATTGGTGACATCTAAATTTTTATGCTGCATTCTGCCTTTTAGGCTTGGTTCACACCCAGGGGCGTCCCTAGGGGGGGGCCAGAGGGGGCCCTGACCCCCCCCAACATCATGCTGTGCCCCACCATGTGCCCCCCCAAAAAAATAAAACATTTTTTTTGCAATTTTTGTATTTTGCTCCCCGAGAGGGAGAGCGTCCCCAGTCAGCTCTGCGGGGGATTCCTCCCCCTCCCTCTGCTCGCCATCACTGCATAATGTGAGTGCTCACACAACCAGATATTCTAGCCTGGACCGTGTTTAAGTGTGTGCACTGCAGACTGCAGTACACTGTAATCACTGAACTACATTATCTCCATCCCTTCTCTCTCCCCCCATCTGTCTCCCTCCCCCTCTCCTGTTCTTTCAAAACATTCACAATTTACTTTCACTTTCAGTTAGGCAGATAATATACGGTGCAAATTTCTTTCCTGCATCCACAGATTGCAGGAAAAAACTTGCATGATTCCCCCATCAACAGACAGCGGTGACAGGGGAATATCCCTCCTGCCCAGCAATTATATTCTCCCGACAAACAGTGATTATCACCAGTGGCTATACAGCAACCACTAGTGATAATTATAAGAGAATCTGCTCATTAATGGTTCAAATCTCAGCCAGTTTCTGCTGAACCAGCTGAGATTTGATGTCTATGGCTGGTCTTAGCTCTTAGGCAGCCCATACATTGATTAGCACTGTGGAGTGTCGGCTTCCTGGCGGGATCGGGCATGTGAATGAATGAATGAATGAATGATTTCAAACACACCCGAGCCCATCTCTATTGGTTGTAGACAGTTGAGCTCCCTGCAGGTTGCTTAGCAGCAGTGGACCCTTCTCTGACATGCTGATCGGGATGCAATCCAGGTGATGCTCTTAGTCAAATCCTAGTCATAAATATCAGTGATTTTATTGATCAAAGCCCACATGGCTGCTGATCATACGGTTGATTATATTTATGTGGTTGTACTCTTGATGCTAATAAATACTGTGTTTATTAGATCTGACTGGGAGCATCACCTGGATCACATGCCGATCAGCATGTCAACAGAGAAGGTTATACAGCATTACTGCTGCTAGGTGACCAGCTGGGGGCTCAGCTCTCTATAACCAATAGTGCCAGCCTTCCCCTGCATGCACCCATAATGTCACCAGCACTAGGTCCTAATAGACTACAAAAATGGAGGGTGCACCAGCCTTACATAATACCTTTATTGAAGAAATAAAACAGTATATGGTATTTGGCGCATCAATGTCCCACATCATCTTGTCTACTGCTCCAATCCCAACATGGGGAAGACACTTCAAATGGCTGCCGCATTATAGAGGGTAGTAACCCTGTTCCCCAGAGCCGTACTGTCGAAATGCGTCAGTTTTTGAAGTGTCTTCCTCACGTTGCGATAGGAGCAGTAAGTAAGTAAGGTAATGTGTGAGGTTGGTGCGCCCTCTGTTTTTATTTTTCCTTTTGGACTCCTGAATCTATAGGGGGTTGCAAGGTCTTGCTTAGTGTCAAGTTACTGAAGATCTAAAGCTGCGTACACACGACCGTTTTTCAATGACGAGAAAAATGCTATTTTTTTAATTGGTCGTGTGTAGGCTCCAGAGCATTTTTATCGAAGAGAAAAATGGGCTAAATTTTTTTTAGAACCTGCTCTACTTTTTTTTTCCTTGTAACGTTCTAAAATAAAATCTCGTTTCATTGCAAGATGTTTGAATTTCGTTATATAGCTCTGACATATACCGCAGTGCTGTATAGAGAACACTGAGCCAGTCACATCAGTCTGTAACAGAGGAGCTTACACTCTAATGTCCCCGCACAGTCACACACTATTATTATACATTATGGCCCGGATTCACAGACATCGGCGCATATTTATGCCACCGTATCTCATATATGCTACGCCTACGCAGCGCAGAGAGGCAAGCACCGAATTCACAAAGCACTTGCCACCAAATCTGCGCTGGGTTTCTTAGGCATAAGTCGTCGGAAGTGAAAGTGGGCGTGAGCCATGCAAATGAGGCGCGACCCCATGCAAATGATGGGCCGAGCGCCATAAAGACATGAATAACGAACGGCGCATGCGCCGTCCCGTGGACGCATCCAGTGCGCATGCTCAGAATCACGTCGGAACTACTCCCTAAGATACGTCGGATCACCTCCTACGGCGTGAACGTAACCTACGCCTAGTCATATTCACGTACAACGCAAATGACAAAAGATATGACGGCTTGTGATCCCTGGTCCATACCTTTGCATGGGTTGCGCCTCATCTATGGGGAATAACTTTACCCCGGACGTGCGACTTACGCAAACCGCGTATATTATGCGCCGGGCGCAAGTACGTTCGTGAATCGACGTATCTCCCTCAGTCCAGTGCAATCTCTGTGTTGTTTACATTTAGACAAATCTGTGTCTGCTTTAACACGGAAGGCATTTCCTCCACTGCAGTGCATTCATGTAATCATTGGAGATCACAGAGCGCACATTCATAAGCTTAGCTACACATATCTGTAAACTGAGAACACGAAGGACATCCAGGGCTTAGCTACACGTATACAGAAGACGCCTTCTTCTCCCAGAATTCTTTACTCCCATGCCGAGCTATCAGCACCACTGCTATCTGACACTTCCGGGTGTGTCAGACAGCGGATCCCCCCCCACCCGCTGGGCGCTGTGGTTCTTCCCACCAGCTTCTAAAGTGAAATGTTTGCTAGTGGAAGGAACCACAGCACCGAGAGGGGAGACCTGCTTTTTGACACACCTGGAAGTGTCAGATATCACCAATGAATAGGAGGGAAGACCGGGCTCATCTTCCGCCAGACAAGTATTAATCATTCTCCTTTTATTACAACGATTTAATATTTTTTTTTTTTGAGAACCCACAAGGTCTCCTAAACCCTAAAATGCCCAGTAAAGTTGCTTAAATGTTAAATATATTTTCTGTGCAGTATTGGAGTCTTATACACGGCTGATTATGAATATCATTAGATTTGCTTATAATAAATATATATTTTACATAATAATATTATTACGTATGATAGAATTTCAATCATCTCTGTTTATGGGTTCAATCTAGCAATTAGGTTTATTATTTTTTTTTATATTGTAATATAGGTTTACAATATATATATATATATATATATATATATATATATATATATATATATATATATATATATATACACACACAATAGGTTTATTATTGTAATATATGTTTTGAACATATTTAAAAGTATGTTTACATTTAACTAAATATTTTTTAATATACTTTAAATTCGTTTGTATTTAAATGTATTACATTTAGAATATTTAGAATTACAATCAATCTAGCCATTAGGTTTATTTATATACACATATATATATATATATATATATATATATATATATATATATATATATATATATATATATATATATAATTTTTATATATATATATATATATATATATATATATATATATATATATATATATATATAACATTTATTGCAGGTTTCGAAGTTACAAAATCATTTTTAAACATATTTAAAATAAAGTTTTCATTTAACTAAATGTAAATATTATTTTTTAATATATTTAAATTCATTTGTATTTAAATTTATTACATTTATAATATTTACAATTACAATCAATCTAGCCATTAGGTTTATTTTATATACCCTATTTATCGGCGTATACCGCGCACTATTTTGCCCTGAAAATCAGGGCAAAATCGTGGGTGCGTGGTATACGCCGATACCCGCTTTCCCGCCATGAGTTTGAATACTGCGCCGGCATATACCGAGCGCAGTACACTCGTGTATCTTCGGGCAGTCTTGGCACTTCTCGCGCTGACGTCCTGAGCGTACAGGACGTCAGCGCGAGAGTTGCCGAGCCTGCCCGACGATACACGAGTGTACTGCGCTCGGTATATGTCAGCGCAGTATTCAAACTCGGAGCGGGGAGGACGCGAGGATGCCGCAGAAGGACGCCGGACCCGACGAAGAAAAACACCCGAAGACGGACCCCGGACCCGACGAAGAGGACCCCAGGAAGCCGCAGAAGGACCCGTACCCGACGAAGAGGACACCCGAAGCCGCAGACGGACGCCGGACCCGTCGAGGCGGCCGATGGACGCCGCGCAAGACACCAATACTGTAAGTACAAAAAAAACTTTTTTCCACAGGATTCGGGGCAACATTAGGGGTGCGCGGTATATGCGGGAGCGCGTTATACCACGATAAATACGGTATATGTGTGTGTGTGTGTATGTGTATGTGTGTGTGTATATATATATATATATATATATATATATTTCTTGTTTTTTTTTTTTCTACCTAAACTCAAACTTCGAGGAAGTTCAGTTGGCAAAATGACCACAAGATGGTGGCAGTGAACTCTATTTCACCGTCCATACTCTGTGGTTCCTAGCCTCTCCTTCTAACATTGACGGCAGTCTGTGGAACGCAAACAGGAAGCGTTTTGAAGCGCAGAAGACTGAAGTCGCTGGTTAACACAGGAAATGGATGCCGCTGGGCATTGTGGGCCGTGTAGTTGGCTGATTTTTCTCCTCTGGTCATTTGAGAACCAAATGGACTCCACTTCCCAGAATCCCTTTACAGCTTTAGGACCAGGCAAAAGTAGATGATCCCAGAAGAAGGGGGCTGAAGCTGGGAAGGAGACTGTAAACCTTGTGTGTTGATTTATGATCGCTCTGAGAAGGAGGGGGAGACGGCGGTGATGATCCGATTGGCGGAAACTAAAGGTAATCTCCGTTATTTAATGTATGTGTGAGAAGACGGCATTTGCGGCAAATTCGTCGCCATTCCTCGGTGCTACATTCCTTATTCATCCAGTCACTTCCCCCTGAGATATAACAAATCCTAGTTGTTAGGTGATGTTTTTTTACCTTTTTTTTTATTTCTCCTCTATATAGTGCTGTGAGATCAGAGAATAATATATATAAAAAAAAGAGATTTCCCTGGACGGCGTCCCAGTGATTGAACCGAGAATGGAGAAGGGCAGAAGTCACAAGAGGGACAAGATCTTACAACTTACCCTGGAGATCCTCTACCTGCTGACCGGAGAGGTGAGGAGGATTCTGGGAGGTCACATGACATCACTCTTATCTCTAGTAATAAAACACAGACCTGACCGGAGAGGTAAGGAGGATTCTGGGAGGTCACATGACATCACTCTTATCTCTATTAATAAAACACAGACCTGACCGGAGAGGTGAGGAGGATTCTGGGAGGTCACATGACATCACTCTTATCTCTATTTAGAAAACACAGACCTGACCGGAGAGGTGAGGAGGATTCTGGGAGGTCACATGACATCACTCTTATCTCTGTTTATAAAACACGGACCTGGTATAGGATTGTAAGAAAGAAACATTATTACTGTAATTCTTCGTAAAGTGCGCCATTTTCCTACTTAGGATTATGGGCCTATGAAGAAGCCCGGTGCCAATGTGAAATCCACTAACTGTTTAAAAATGTCAGGAGGATGGAGCAGGACTCCCAACCTGACACCCGGGAGAAACCACAGCAAGAAGATCCTAGAAGTCACCCAGAAGATGATGGAGCTGCTGACAGGAGAGGTGAGCGGTGCCGGGAATTCTGGGACATTATCCAGTAACAGACAAGGGATGTGTCTGGATGGTGACGGTATCATTGTGTGTGTCAGGTTCCTATAAGGTGTGAGGATGTCACTGTCTATTTCTCCATGGAGGAGTGGGAGTATATAGAAGGACACAGGGATCTCTACAAGGACGTCATGATGGAGAATCAGCCGCCCCTCACATTACCAGGTAGGGAATGTTTTATTTTTTCGTTTTTCCTTATGAGAAGGAAGATGTTGACTTTTTACCGCGATCATTTTATTTTTTAGGAGATCTTCACAATGAGGTGGAGGAACACCTGTCCAACTCCTACGTCTCCCCACCTACAGACTCTCCATCATATGTATTTACTGTTTTTAAGAAGGAGCCCCCCTCAACTGAAGAAGATCTCCACCAACCTCATGTCTTCATACCCAGCCCTCATACCCAACCTTCATCTGCTCCTACTAAGGAGATCCCCCTCTCGGCTGCCAATCATCCCCCATGTTCAGACGGCTGTCAGAGGGTTTCTACTGACAGTGAAAAACCTTCCTCTGGATCTGATCAATGCATAGCCGAGAACGCCCCTTCCACCAAAGCTCCCAATGACGATAAACCCTACGGTTGCTGCGGTTGTGGAAAAAGCTTTGAGACCAAGGCCGAGCTCATCAAACACCGTAAAATCCACACTGGCCAGAAGCCGTATTCCTGCTCGGAGTGCGGCAAATGTTTTCTCTACAACTCGCAGCTCGTCACCCACCAGCGCATTCACACGGGCGAGCGTCCGTTCCCCTGGTCCGTGTGTGGAAAGTCCTTCATTAAGAACGCCCACCTGGTCACCCACCAAAGATCTCACACGGGTGAGAAGCCTTTTAGCTGCCCCGAGTGCGGGAAATGCTTTGTCACCAACGCCGTCCTGCGGGCTCACCTGAGGGTCCACAGTGGCGACAAGCCCTTCCACTGCTCCGAGTGCGGGAAGTGTTTTGTCTCAAAGTCCCGCCTCACCAAACACCGGAAGTACCATAGCCGGGTGAAGCCGTTCTCCTGCTCTGAATGCGGGAAGGCCTTCTTGAAAAACTCTGACCTCACCCGGCACCTCAGGATCCACACGGGGGAAAGGCCTTACTGTTGTTCTGATTGCGGGAAACGTTTCATCCAAAGGTCGAACCTCCTCTTGCATCAGCGGACTCACACGGGGCAGAGGCCTTATTCCTGCGGACAGTGCGGGAGAGGCTTCCAATCACACTGAGAAACAACTCTCTTCACCCAACTCGTCCCTTTCCTCCGGAGGGCCAGAGGGCCAGTGCCTGCATTGAGAAAAGAATGATGTTGTATTGGGGGTTTATTTGGGAAGCTATTGGTCCTGATTTAGCAGATTGCACTTAAGGAGTGCTTAAATGGCATACAGTAGGGTAATATAAGAGGCCTCATACCATAGTAGGAAGCTGCACCCTGCTGTTCTATAAGGATAAACACAACTTTATTGTTCCACCACTGTTGAGGACACTCCACCCTGCTGATGCAGCTGATGCATTTCGCCTAATCATATAGTATAAGAAGCCTCTTTAGAACACCCTAAGTGCATTTGAAGGTTTCTTAAGCCAACCGCAATATATATATATATATTAGGGCTGTTACTGATTACAATTTTCGTGTTCGATCAATCGACTAATTTCGATTAATTATAATGCACATACATTTTTCGGATCACCACCATATATAGTCCCCACTGTAATATCCACAGACATCTCCCCCACTGTAATATCCACAGACATCTCCCCCCACTGTAATATCCACAGACATCACCCCCACTGTAATATCCACAGACATCTCCCCCACTGTAATATCCACAGACATCTCCCCACTGTAATATCCACAGACATCTCCCCACTGTAATATCCACAGACATCTCCCCACTGTAATATCCACAGACATCTCCCCCACTGTAATATCCACAGACATCTCCCCCCCACTGTAATATCCACAGACATCTCCCCCACTGTAATATCCACAGACATCTCCCCACTGTAATATCCACAGACATCTCCCCACTGTAATATCCACAGACATCTCCCCACTGTAATATCCACAGACATCTCCCCCCACTGTAATATCCACAGACCTCTCCCCCACTGTAATATCCACAGACATCTCCCCCCACTGTAATATCCACAGACATCTCCCCCACTGTAATATCCACCACATCTCCCCACTGTAATATCCACAGACATCTCCCCCCCACTGTAATATCCACAGACATCTCCCCCACTGTAATATCCACAGACATTAAACACTGAAGTCTACGGCCATGTTGTATGAAAGTCGAACCAAAGTAGTGCGTGAAAACATGGGGTACGACCCAAAGTCACATGACAAGTCGCACAAGAGTGAATGGGGTGTCAAGCAACTCACCCATCCAAAGTTGCACTCCAAACTCACTCGAGCTCGGAGTCGCACAAGTGTGAATGGAGCCTAAAGGTAAAAGAGAGATTTGGGGTCTTTTTGACTCCAGATCTCTCCATAAAGTGGACCTGTCATCATTATTTCTATTACAAGGGTTGTTTATATTCCCTGTAATAGAAATGAAAGTGAGCAAAAAATTATAATTAAAGGGACAGTATAAAAATAAAATAAATAACAAAATAAATGTAACGCACACCCATCCCTCCATGCTCAGGCGCAGGAACAAACGCATTTGTAACCAAACGATGATCGAACCACACGTGAGGTATCACTGCGATCCTTTAAGTGACAGCAATAATTCGAGCACTAGATCTCCTCTGTAACTCAAAACTTGTAACCTATAAAGGCGTTTATAGCGTCGCCTATGGAGATTTTTAAGTAGCGTAGTTTGTCGCAAATTCCACGAGCGTGCGCAATTTTAACGCGTGACATGTTAGGTATCTATTTTACTCGGCGTAACATTACCTTTTATATCTTACAAAAATATTGCGGTAAATAGTGTGTTTTTTTTATTATTCATTAAAATATATTTTTTGCCCAAAAAATTGTGTTTGAAAAATCACTGAGCAATTACTGTGTGACATAAAAAATTGCAACGATCGCTATTTTATTCCCTAGGGTCTTTGCTAAAATATATATATATATATATAGATTTTTAAATTGTAAACAAAAGGGGCCAGCAAAGACCTGATCTTCAAGTGGTTAAAAGCGATTGATGAATCAGGACCAATAAATGGGATTTTATCAGCTTGATTGAACATGTTGCACATAAGAAATGCTCAAATGGCATATAGAATACCCTAAGTGTGTTTGAAGGCCGCTTAAAATCTATTGATAGTCCAGGGCAAATAAGTGGGAATTTATCAGCTTGATTCATCAAGCTGCACATAAGGAATGCTCAAATGACATATGGTAACCTAAGAGGCCTTATACCATAATAGGACGCCGCACCCTGTTCTGTTAGGATAAATAAAACTTTATTGTTACACCACTGTTAAGGACACTCCACTCTGCAGATGCCATTGACGCATTTTGCCTAATCATTTAGCATGAGAGGCTTCTTTAGCATTCCCTACGTGTGTTTTAGGGTTCCTTTAAATGCTTTTGATGAGCCATGGCCATCAAAAGGGATTTTATGAGCTTATAGTACGGGGATATGCAATTAGCGGACCTCCAGATGTTGCAGAACTACAAATCCCATGAGGCATAGCAAGACTCTGACAGCCACAAGCATAACACTCAGAGGCAATAGCATGATGGGACTTGTAGTTTTGCAACAGCTGGAGGCCTGCTAATTGCATATCCCTGTTATAGTAGATCTCATATACTGTATATTGTATAATAATGTGTGTTCAACTTTTATAAAAAAAAAATTGAATTCTGTTAAGTTTTTTACTCAATATACACAAGAGGCAGCCATATTTGCACTTTACTTTTTCATACTCTGTATATAGCAGATCAACAAATTCTGATCTTTCCATTGTACAGTGAGCATGCCTAGACTGAACAGAGAGCAGAATTCCACTGAAAGCTTTCTAAGGGCCACCGGACAAAACCACCCTGTAACGACACTCTGTGTATGAAAGGGGTTAAAGTCGTTTAGGATATTCCATTCCCGAACACAAAGGCAGCTACTGACACACCAACCAGCCGAAGAAGAAACCCATACAAATAATTCTCCCCCAAATATGAGACGAAGCTCAGTGTTGAAGGTCAAACAGGAATATGAATCTTTATTGAGGAAAACAGTCTTATATACAGAAAAAGAGGAGGTTCCTACAACCTGCTCATATTTCTCTAGCAATACTCCTGTGACCAGGAACCAAATTAACATGAGCTCATTAACTAATCCCTTTTGACAGCCTAAATGACTCAGAGACATGACCTTTAGACTAGACTTGCTGTCTGGTAGCTCAGAAGACACAATCAACATTATCAACAATCAACACAGAACTCCTTCACACAATAGCAGAGTTAATTACCACAAACAACAACGGGGATCTAATGACTCTTACATTGAAGTTCCTGGAATGCCCATATAAGGAGTTATACTTCCTGGTCATAGCCCTCACAGTGTACAGGAGATAGAATCTTCATATTTCTTGAGAGATATTGTTAATGAATATTACTGTCCCATTTAAAGTAATCCATGACATATTCTTAATGTCCATTATTTTCTTGCTCACCCTGTGCCCCTAATAGACATCGGGTGACTTGGACATAAGAGGTGCATGGGGAGCTGAAACAAGGGTATCCCATACTTTCCAAGGGATTCTGGGTTCCACGGGCCCTCCCGTTACACTTCGGACTTATGCCACGTACACACGATCGTGTGTGGGACCCATCATTTTTTTTCCATCGGTTAAAAAACTAGGAACTTGTTTTAAAATCATCTGATGGTTTACTAACCGTTAGAAAAAAAGCGATCGTCTGTGGGCACGTCCATCGGTTAAAAATCCACGCAGAATCAAGTCGACGCATGCTTGGAAGCATTGAACTTCATTTTTCTCAGCACGTCGTTGTGTTTTACGTCACCGCGTTCTGACACGATCATTTTTTTAACTGATGGTGTGTAGGCAAGACTGATGAAAGTCGGCTTCATCGGATATCTGATAAAAAAAATCCATCAGACCGTTTTCATCGGATGAACCGATCGTGTGCACAGGGCATTACACGGAGTCAGAATTGCAGTATATTGTTGTTATGATCATTATTATAACACCTGCATTTAGCAAAACTGCCACTAGATGGCAGCGCTCCTCTACAGCATGAATATTACTAATACTACAAAGTTGCATTTTTTAGACTGACCACAGGGGGGCAGACATAGAGATCAAAGCTTGTCCGGAAGTGCGACTCTCCTTTTGGAACGCAAACACCGGAAGCCTTTTGGAACGCACAGTGCAGATGTCTCACCTCTCTGGGGCTCAGCAATGCACTGTGGGTGTTGTAGTCTGTTCAATACCCTTCGCTGGGCTAAACTTCCACTTCCCAGCATGCAGCTGGACCTGTGAGGGTAATAATGGCTAGGCAGTAGTGGATGATGCCAGAGGACTGATGTTAGGATGGAAGAAAGAAATGTAGAGAAATATCAGTTGTAGTCTAGGGGGAGGAAGGGAGCTCAACTCACCAGCCGGGTATGTATTCCATCATATATCTATTATATTCTGTGTAGTGTGTTTGGTATTTCATTAGGTTGCTATATATTTATTAAATAGATTGTCTATATAGAGTGTCTTCCTGCACGTCCGTAGATGTCAGCAATTTCCAGGGACAATCTGTTGCTGGCTGGGTCTGTCCTAGATCATACCAAATTATAATTTAGGCGATCAAAAGGTATCTATCTACGTTATAAATTTGGCATAAAATCCCCCCCCCCCTGTCATATAAACCCTTCTCGCTACCCCACCCTCCAGGTCCCATGCTCTGGGTTCATTTTTTTCCACCCCCTTTTCCAAATTCCCAAATATATATAATGCATGGACTAAAGTTTGTATCTTTTTTATATTTCTAGTACAACCAAAATTTCGGATGGCAATAAATGTACAGAAGAGTCTTCTATAGGTCAAGAGAATTTCTGGGACAGCGATGAAGAAGGAGCCGAGTCACATGACTGAAAAGATACTGAACCTCACCCTGGAGATCATCTACCTGCTGACCGGAGAGGTGAGGAGGATTCTGGGAGGTCACATGACATCTCCCTTATCTCTATTAATAAAACACAGACCTGACCGGAGAGGCGAGGAGGATTCTGGGAGGTCACATGACGTCACTCTTATCTCTATTAATAAAACACAGACCTGACCAAAGAGGTGAGGAGGATTCTGGGAGGTCACATGACATCTCTCTTATCTCTATTAATAAAACACAGACCTGACCGGAGAGGCGAGGAGGATTCTGGGAGGTCACATGACGTCACTCTTATCTCTATTAATAAAACACAGACCTGACCGGAGAGGTGAGGAGGATTCTGGGAGGTCACATGACATCACTCTGATCTCTATTAATAAAACACAGACCTAACCGGAGAGGTGAGGAGGATTCTGGGAGGTCACATGACATCACTCTTATCTCTATTAATAAAACACAGACCTGACCGGAGAGGTGAGGAGGATTCTGGGAGGTCACATGACATCACTCTTGCTGTTCCAACAGATAATGAACAAGTCTGGAGACCATATAACAATCACAATGCCTCTAACTCACTTCCTGATACCAGAGAGAAAGAATAAGGAGAAAATTCTAGAAGTCACCCAGAAGATGATGGAGCTGCTAACAGGAGAGGTGAGCGGTGCCGGGAATTCTGGGACATTATCCAGTAACAGACAAGGGGTGTGTCTGGATGGTGACGGTATCATTGTGTGTGTCAGGTTCCTATAAGGTGTCAGGATGTCACTGTCTATTTCTCCATGGAGGAGTGGGAGTATCTAGAAGGACACAAGGATCTCTACAAGGACGTCATGATGAAGGACCAGCCGCCCCTCACATCACCGGGTAAGAGGAGACTTTTTATTGCTGGAAACGTAACAGTTGACTTTGTCCTACCACCAATTTTCTAACCCCCAATTATATAACATAAACAACCAAGGCGTCCCTTGAACCCTTTAGTGACTCTTCTTTGATGATTGGTTTCCATTCCACCATCTCACCACCATGTATCTCTCTCTTCAACAGATTTACTATTTAGAGAGTCCCATGTCCTGATTTTTCCATCAAATAATTGTTTAAGTGATGATCCCGGGATCAAAGTCAATCACTCAACTGCAAAATCCTCTCCGCAAGAACACACCGGGTCCCACACTCCAGAGAATGTCACCGAGACACCGGCTTCATGCCAAGATGAAGATCTCCCACTCTCCGGTGATTCTTCACATCACAAACGATATCCCTCTACTCAAATTAAAGAGGAAACCTTCTTAGCTGAAGAAGGCTTCATGGCCACCAGCCATTCAGTGACCCAATATAAAAACGATAACTTTGATCATGAAATGGCTTCGGATGCTTTCCAAAGCTTTGGGAGGTTTGAACATCAATTCTCTGATTCTGATCTTGAAGACCATTTTACGGTACAGAAACCAGTTTTCCGTAGTGCCTATGGTAGGCCACCGATTGGTGGACACCAGAAAAAAAACCCTGGAAGAAAGACCTTTACCTGTTTGCAGTGTGGGAAATGCTTTCTCAATACCTCAGACTTGGCTGTCCATCATAGGGCGCACACTGTAGAGAAGCCGTATACCTGTACACAGTGCAAGAAGACCTTCACCCGGAAATCAAACCTTGCCATCCATGTCCGGACGCATACCGGGGAAAAGCCATTTTCCTGTGCTGTGTGTGGAAAATGTTTCAGCAGCAGCTCTGACTGCATCGTCCACCAGAGAATCCACACGGGGGAGAAACCTTACCCCTGCTTCCAGTGCGGCCGATCCTTCGTCAGCAGCTCCCATCGCATTTCACATCAGCGCACCCACACTGGGGAGAAACCGCATTCGTGTTCCCTCTGCGGAAAGTGCTTCCGAAACCGCTCTGACCTCCATATCCACGAGAGGACACACACTGGGGAAAGGCCATTTTCCTGCCCCGAGTGCGGGAAGGGCTTTGTGTGTAAGTCGTCTCTTGTGCGGCACCAAAACCAAAAGTTGCATCACGTTGAGCTTCGGGGTATTGACGGGACCTGATGTTTGTTTCAGACAAGTTTGTAAGAAACGTTTTATTCAGTTGGGCTTTTTCCGACATCGTCTGAAACTCTTCCATATTTACTGACTAATGCCGCGTACACGCGATCGGAAATTCCGACAAGAAAACAGTGGATTTTTTTTCGAAGGAATGTTGGCTCGAACTTGTGTTGCATACACACAGTCACACAAATGTTGTCGGAAATTCCGACCGCCAAGAACGGGGTGACGTACAACACTACAACGAGCCGAGAAAAATGAAGTTCAATGATTCCGAGCATGCGTCAAATTGATTCAGAGCATGCGTGATTTTTGTGCCTCGGAACTGCATACAGACGATCGGAATTTCCGACTTTTCTTGTCGGAAAAATTGAGAACCAGCTATCAAATTTTTGTTGTTGGAAATTCCGTTAGAAAATGTCCGATGGAGCCTACACACGGTTGGAATTTCCGACCAAAAGCTCACATCAAACTTTTCTTGTCGGAATTTCCGATCGTGTGTACGCGGCATTCGAAAATCTAAAGGAGAACATCAGTGTTGGACCAACAAGGACATTTTGCAGTGGAATCCAAGTTTTCCTACTTCCAGACAGTTGCACATCGCCATCATGTGAGAGATGACTATAGACCCCTTTGAAAGCACTGGGATGACTTTAGTGCTGTTGAACTTTCCAGCTCATTAACCTGCATTCTCCATTGGCTGGTGTCCATCGATAATAAAAGATACGTCCACCTTGATGTTAGTATTTGAATTTCCATCCATCTGGGCTATTTGTCAAAAGTCATTTTCAGCTGTGGTAACAAAAATACCTAAAGGTAACGTTGTAGAACCAAATCCTTCGCTATCTGTTGAGTTGGCTAAGCCATAGTGGGTAGTGAAATGGCTTCTGATACTTTCCAAATAAACAATCTCCAGAAAATTTTACAACAACTACTCATTACCAATGCGATCTCAATCCAAGGCGTTTTTTGGTCACGTGCGTAGGTCTCCTGAAAACCGTCCATGTTGGGGCCCCGTTTATGTTGGTTGATCTTTTTTAGAATTACCATCTGCTCCCATGATGCCTCCAAGTCCCCTGACCCACCCAAATAAAGATAGTATTCCATAGAGGGATCAGAAAGGGGAGGTGTCAGGGACTAACCATGACACTTGTGCTGTGAAACCCATGGTGTTGAGGGCTAACCCATATTTGGAGCCCCTTGCAACTGCGGATCAACGCCAAGGCATAGCTCACATGTTGTCAACAGAAGGACCTGGGAGGTGGGATGTTCAGATGGAAGCAGCCAGTTAGTGACTCTGCCTGAACACGTATATTTTTCCTTTTGCAAAGGTCACCTGACCAATGCCATGCCATGCCGCTTCTTGGCCTTTTGGCTAAGATTAAGTATAGTATCTGTTCTTATCAATTGCCAGGAGGTGGCACTACTATGGTTTAGTGCTGAAAATGAATTATAAGTAGGTGAATATAGGGTTATGCCAAATGGTAAAGACCCACGTGCACGTATGTATTAAAATATATTGCTTAATAGATGATTGTGTATAATGGGTAAAATAATATAATAATATATATGTGGAGACCACCTGCGAGTGTAACATGGGGTCAAAAAGGATGAGTGAGGAAGGGGAAAAAAGAGATGTGAAGGGAGTGGTAGATGAAGCGGAAAGGGATGAGGTAAGTGATGGAAATGATGACCAGTTCACCATTGTGGGAGGGGCAGAGACACTAACTGCTGGGGAGGGGATCTCACCATTGTGGGAGGGGCAGAGACACTAACTGCTGGGGGGGGTCTCACCATTGTGGGAGGGGCAGAGACACAAACTACTACAGGAAATCTCACCATCGTGGGAGGGGCAGAGGTACTAACTACTATGGGAGATCTCACCATTTTGGGAGGGGCAGAGACACTAACTACTGGGGGGGGGGGATCTCACCATTGTGGGAGGAGCAAAGACACAAACCACTGAAGGGAAAAGTCACCTTTGTGGGAGGGGGAGAGACACAAACTACTGCAGGGAAATCTCACCATTGTGGGAGGGGCAGAGACACTAACTGCTGGGGGGGGGGTCTCACCATTGTGGGAGGGGCAGAGACACAAACTACTACAGGAAATCTCACCATCGTGGGAGGGGCAGAGGTACTAACTACTATGGGAGATCTCACCATTGTGGGAGGGGCAGAGACACTAACTACTCGGGGGAGATCTCACTATTGTGGGAGGGGCAGAGACACTAACTACTGGGGGGAGATCTCACCATTGTGGGAGGAGCAAAGACACAAACCACTGAAGGGAAAAGTCACCTTTGTGGGAGGGGGAGAGACACAAACTACTACAGGAAATCTCACCATCGTGGGAGGGGCAGAGGTACTAACTACTATGGGGGATCTCACCATTGTGGGAGGGGCAGAGACACTAACTACTCGTGGGAGATCTCACTATTGTGGGAGGGGCAGAGACACTAACTACTCGGGTGAGATCTCACTATTATGGGAGGGGCAGAGACACCAACTACTGGGGGGGGGGATCTCACCATTGTGGGAGGAGCAAAGACACAAACCACTGAAGGGAAAAGTCACCTTTGTGGGAGGGGAAGAGACACAAACTACTGCAGGGAAATCTCACCATTGTGGGAGGGGCAGAGACACTAACTGCTGCAGGAAATCTCACCATCGTGGGAGGGGCAGAGGTACTAACTACTATGGGAGATCTCACCATTGTGGGAGGGGCAGAGACACTAACTACTATGCGAGATCTCACTATTGTGGGAGGAGCAAAAACACAAACCACTGAAGGGAAAAGTCACCTTTGTGGGAGGGGGAGAGACACAAACTACTGCAGGGAAATCTCAGAATTTCGGGAGATACACAAACTACTGTTTTTGTAATCCCAGATCAGGGTCTAAAAGCTTCAGAGAGTCTTGGGTGGGATGACGCCTTCAGTCTTGTGTCAGGGTCTTACTGGAGACCTGCAGGCTGTGTGAGTGTGCTGCTGAAGAGGTAGTCGGGTGGCTCGGGAATTTTTGTTACCAGTTTCATAACTCCCAACTTTTTGAAATGGGAATAAGGGACGCCTATTAACAAAAGTACGTAGGCATAGGACACACCCCCTTAAACCCATACGTGCTATTTTGACCCCTTCTGTTCCTTTTGGAATTTCCAAATGCAGCAATTTAGAAATTGGATGAAAGGTTTAGCGCTGGGAAACACTTTTTGATAGATAAGTAGTGCATTTTATATACAACTATATAGATCAGACCAAAATGAGGGACAAATGAGGAGGAAAGAGGGACAGAGGAACTTTGTTCCAAACCAGGGACAGTCCCTCGAAATCTGGGACAGTCCCTCCAAACCAAGGACAGTCCCTCCAAACCAGTGATAGTCCTTCAAAATCCAGGGCAGTTGGGAGCCATGCAGTTTTGCTATGTGAAACTGAACCCCCTGTGTGTAAAAATCCTGATTTGCGTTATTTTTGTTTTGTTAGATAAAAAATGGGCTGGCAAGCCCTGAAACGCAGCTCATACTGGCATGGACTCTACCACTGAGCTGAACTCCCCAATGTCACATTATATTAGGGTGACCAGACATCCCCAGTTTCAGGGGACAGTCCCCTGATTGAGGACACTGTCCCCGGACGAAGTCTGTCCCTGGTTTTGTCCCCAGATTGGATTTAATAGGGGGCAGGGGCAATTTCACAGACAGTCAGTGCAGAATAAAAATAACAAAAATAGAATTACACACCCCGCTCCACCGTGCCTACTAGCATAGGGGGGTTGTATTTTTCCCATTATCTGTACCCCTTTCGGATGATCATGTGCTGGTCGGAGCGGAGGGAATATTTCTTCAGTTTCGGGCGCATGCCCATTCAGCTCCGCTCGCATGTTCTTCTGCCTTGGCTCAAATCCTGGCCAGCCACCTGCCTATCTCCTTGCCTTCCCTGGCGGAATGATCTTCCTCCGCTCCCCATCTAGTAGTACCCAGGGCCCGAAGAGTAAGACTTGAGAGGCTGTGAGGCGGGCGGCGACGGGCAGAGAGTCGCTGATTGCCGCCATTACTAGTAAACAAAAAATATGTCCCCGGATTTCATTTTAAAAATCTGGTCACCTTACACTATATATACAACAACACTTCATCTGCACTACAAATACCAGCATGCTTTGATCACCACAAATACTCCAGGATGTCAATTTGCCTCCTTCCCACCACATCCCCCTATAGAACCTCTGCCATCCCTTCCAATTCTTGATGAATTGATTGTGTTTGTCAGCAATCCCAACTTAACAATAAAGTTTATTGAAAAAAAGAAACCAAAGCCGAGTGGAACGCACAACCAGGAAGTCATGGATTTCTTTATTGACAACTTCCTTTTCAGACACACAATGGCAAACCAATCAGGGAGGATGTAGAGGAGGGGGATATAGGAGCTGGTAAGAGGGATGGTTTGTTTATGTCTGTTGTAGGTAGGTGATGAGTGCATATTATAATATATAATATTTTATATATATATATATATATATATAAATAAATATATATTTTTTAATATATGAAATATACATTTACCAATATGTTAAAATATACTATTGTCTAAAAAAAAAAAAAAATTAGTCTTCAAAATGCCAAATGCAGAAAAACTTTATACCGTATAGTTTAGTATTGGCATGTATATATTGTCCAGTTCATTCTGCTTTATCAGGTGCTTCTAGAGATCTATATATATATATATATATATATATATATATATATATATATATATATATTGCAGTAAAAGGATATCTTCCATATATATCTATAAGCGCAGCAAAGAGAAAAAAAAAAGGGAAATTTCTTCCATATGTATTAGTGGATACAGCAGTTTTTTTTTCTTCCAGGGGCCGACAGTCCTCTCCCCCCTGCTTGTGCCTCACATTAAGTTTTATAAAAAGGAGATAGTAATAGAGTTTTACAGTTTTGTAGGAGGCTACATACAGCTCATACAGCTCACTTAGATCCGTGATCTTTTTCAGCCCTTGTCCCCTTCTATTTTCCTGAAAGTGGGGTGCTGCACAGGGCTTTCTCTTTCTTTGAGCTTGTTTATCAGGTTTAAACAGGCTTAACCCCGGATCACTACCTCGCCTCGCTCTTCCTTCCTCCAAACCTCCGTCTCCGTCACCCGACTCTGCTCAGCTCCGCACAGCTCACCAAGTGTTCGAGTATCCCCGCCTCCTGTGTCCCAGGCGCGGCTCTCCTCGTACAGCGACCCCCTGCACCGGCGGTAGTGGAAACGCTGTCTCAGGCGGAAAACCACCACACTTACACGCACTCGAAATTGGGTTAACATGCACGCACTTTGACCACGCGGTCTCTAAAAAAGAGGCGAAGGACTAACGGGGCTGGTTGAGCGGGCAAATCCTCTCACTCCCTTATAGGGAGTCCCTCTGCCCCGTTGGGCTTCAAAGCGGAGCAGGTAGGGCGGGCTGTGTGGGAGGACCCCCTCACACACCCGCCATTGCCACCCGGGGCATGGAGAAAGGTGGCAGATTGCCTCTGGGGGAGGCCTGCCTACTCCCAACTCCTGCAGTCTGGCTCCTCTCTCGAGTACACGCACAAAATACACTTTAAAAAAAAAAAAAAAATGAATGTTGTTGCCTCACATGGTATCATACATCGTACTTCTTGAGCTTATTAGCGCTACATTTTTTGTTCACAAAAGTTAAAAAATGTATTTTACAACCACTTTAATATGATCAATAATTTTGATATAAAAATTAAAGGATTACTTCTTCCCACCGATATAATGCAGTACAGTTCTCAGTGTGACCACTGGAGGGAGTGCGAGTCCCCCCAGAGTGATCCCTGCTGTGTACAATGCATTTCTCCCTCTGGTTGAGCCGCAGTACCCACATTTGACCACAAGATGTCAGTATGAATGTACACTGTATATAGAAATAGCTGTGAGCTTTATTAACAACATCCGATGTGGACAACAGTGGAGAGATGGCAGCTTGTAGTAGTGGATATGGGAACAGGGGAGGTAAGGATGAAATCTATTATTATGGGAAATATATATATATATATATATATATTATTTGTTGTACACATTGGATACAAGGGGCATTACGAAGACATTACTGGTCTATGGTCCAATCATATGCACTCAAGTGCAAACTGGGAACCATTTATAGGTGGTCACACAATATGATGTCTTCTTGTAGACCCAGATTAGTCATCACCTCTAGTCCACATCTATAACCGTACCGGCTCTGAGGACCACTTAACAACCTACCACCACTGAATGACACAGGGTACATTTAGGGTTGTCACCTCATCCCTTTAAACCCAAACACATATGAATTACACAGGTTCTGAGGCTACTTTAATGCAGATAAGGCACCAAGTGAGTTGAATTACCACTTTAATCAGCCACAGAACCAGTGTACTTAGTAGGTGTTCGGGTTTTAAAGGGATGTGGTGGCAACCCTAGGTACATTGGGTGTTTTTGGACCAAGCCTCCTTGTACTTTGGTGAACAGTTGTGGCAATGGAGGAGGTTACTGTTCTTCTGCATCATTAATGTCATGAACACTCACCTTATATCCCCATATACTTTGAGTTGATGAGGACATTGAAACCTTTTCTAATTTAGATTCTGTTATGTTAGGTTGCGAAAAACACCTGACTTTGTTCTGTGTCTAGACCACCAGAAGATTGAGGAGGAGCAAAGTCACATGATGGAGATACTGGACCTCACCTTGGAGATCATCTACCTGCTGACCGGAGAGGTGAGGAGGATTCTGGGAGGTCACATGACATCACTCTTATCTCTATGAATAAAACACAGACCTGACCGGAGAGGTGAGGAGGAATCTGGGAGGTCACATGACATCACTTTTATCTCTATTAATAAAACACAGACCTGACCGGAGAGGTGAGGAGGATTCTGGGAGGTCACATGACATCACTTTTATCTCTATTAATAAAACACAGACCTGACCGGAGAGGTGAGGAGGATTCTGGGAGGTCACATGACATCACTCTTATCTCTATTAATAAAACACAGACCTGAGCGGAGAGGTGAGGAGGATTCTGGGAGGTCACATGACATCACTTTTATCTCTATTAATAAAACACAGACCTGACCGGAGAGGTGAGGAGGATTCTGGGAGGTCACATGACATCACTCTTATCTCTATTAATAAAACACAGACCTGACCGGAGAAGTGATGAGGATTCTGGGAGGGTAATATGATGTATGATTTATTATTTAGTATTATGGACCGATAAGAAAGCCCAATGATCCACCATTTTCCTCACTGATACTGGAGAGAACCAATGACAAGAAGATTCTAGAAGTCATCCAGAAGATCATTGATCTGCTGACAGGAGAGGTGAGCGGTGCCGGGAATTCTGGGACATTATCCAGTAACAGACAAGGGATGTGTCTGGATGGTGACGGTATCATTGTGTGTGTCAGGTTCCTATAAGGTGTCAGGATGTCACTGTCTATTTCTCCATGGAGGAGTGGGAGTATATAGAAGGACACAAGGATCTCTACAAGGACGTCATGATGGAGAATCAGCCGCCCCTCACATCACCGGGTAAGAGGAGACTTTATTGTAAAGGAGAGAGCAGTACGGAGGGTCCACCTAGATCCCCCATCATCTGATAAACACATAGAAACAATGTATTCAGTCAGTGTGTGTTTCCTACAGATGGATCCAGTAACGGGAACCCACCAGAGAAATGTCCCCGTCCTCTGTATTCCGGGGATTCCACACAGGATGATCACACCATCCCTCACCGTCATCAGGTAGATAGAAGTGATCGGCCGTATTTCATATTAGGTTTCCAAGGTTCAGTCTAAATTCGTTCACCTTATGATTTGTTCTATTTTTTTTTTTTTGTATAAAGAATAAAATAGCGACTAATTTTGAAGTGGAAGCGATGAATGAAGAGGCGTATGTGAAGGATGATGAGCTGTGTAAGAAGGAAGAAGTTTCTCCAGAGATGGGCACAGGTGAGGAATAAACTCTAAATCCAGAGAAGAGTCTTGAATTCTCCTTGTTTGGTCTCTGTTAGAATTTCTTCTGCTCCTCCCTCTTCTGTCAATAGAAAGTAATGGGGGGGGGGGGGGTTGCTGGTGCCCAGTTCAGTGGTTTACTCGTTCAGTTCTTTGGAGAGATTCGATCCTAGAGATTGTGGGAAAATTACTTGGGGATAAAGCATTGTATCCTTGTCAAGTAAAGCCAGCAACTCGGATTGCTTTTTCAAAATTAATCCTATATTAGCTACATCTATAAAGACACAATTCTGTCATTTCTAATGCGTTTCGGCTACACACTGCTAGGAGGAAGGCTGTGTAGCCGAAACGCGTCAGTGCCTACAGAATTGTGCCTTTTATATATGACGCCAATAAAGGATTCATTTTGAAAGAGCACTCCAAGTTGCTGGATTTACCTGACAAGAATACAATGCTTTTTCCCCAAGAAATAATCTCTAGGATATCAGGGAGTGTGTTGGAAGGTGAGGGGGTAAGATAATCACTCACAGTGTCACTAGTACTACTCAAAAGACTGTCACTGTCATCACCTGAGTGGGTGCTCAGCTGTCCAGGATCCACTCCTCCCATACCATTCCACATACCATCATAGGAAGCTGCTGGAACAATTTTTATTGCTTCAGCACAATTGAGGACACTCCTCCTACCAGACACGTTTCGCCCCCCTGCTTGGCCCTAAAGTGATTTTAATGGTTATATATTTTTTTAAGTAACAAACATGTTATACTCACCATTGCCCTGCAATGGTTTTGCATAAAGCAGCCCAGATCCTCCATGATTGATTCCCAGTTTTTTTTCTTGTTACCAGTCTGGCTGCTTTGTTCTGGACGACTTGTAGACGTGAAATTTGGTATTTGGGAAGTCCGAGGTAGAGGGCGTTTGTGAAGTCGAGTCGGGAATTGATGATTGTTCCAACTACTGCTGCTGTGTCCTCTTCTGGGATGAAGGGGATGAGTCTACGCAACAGGCGAAGAAGGTAGTGAGATCCTGATCCTACGCCGAGGTAGTGAGATCCTATGACTACTGATCCTACGCCGAGGTAGCCGACATGTTGCCTCGGCATGCCTTCCGGGTATCGTGGCTCCAACACTGTGAGTGGCTGGAGCCGCAATGTGGTCACTCCCACGCATGCGCACGAGAGTCTTCTTTCCAGCAAGGTCCGGCGTCTACTGGGCCTTCAGCCGAAAATCCCCTGTGTGCATGCGCCGCTGCTTGCAAGGGTACGGTTTAGGAGATATTTTTTTTTACTCATGACACACATGACTATGGACGCACAAATAGGATCAGTAGTCAGCGGATCTCACTACCTTCTTTGCCTGTGGCGTAGACTCATCCCCTTCATCCCGGAAGAGGACACAGCAGCAGTAGTTGGAACAATCATCAATTCCCGACTTGACTACGCAAACTCCCTCTACCTCGGACTTCCCAAAGAGTGATAGAGTAGGTCCTGTTTGCTGATGATTGTGAAGAGTGGGCAGAGGTAGATGTTGAAGAGCACGGGTGACAGGGGCGATCCTTGAGGGACTCTGGATGTAATTTTACGTGCTTCCGAAGTGAATGCTCTTAGTTTCACTGTCTGGGATCGGTTCTCCAGGACCGATGCGAACCAGGGGAGGTCTGAGTCTGCGACTCCGGCTACTTCTGTGAGACGAGTGAGCAGAGTTTTTTGGTCTACTGTATCTTTTTTTGGGGGGCTTACGTGTGATCAAATCCATTTTGGGTGGTGGAAGCCTGACAGCGCAATCCCCCTGGATGCTCAAAGGCCCTGGCTGGGTATATACCGTATTTGCCGGCGTATAAGACGACCTTTTGGATGCAAAAAAATGCATCCAAAGTCGGGGGTCGTCTTATACGCCGGATCTGTCTCCGTCAGGCTGCGGACATCCATGTTTCAGGCTGCGGGCATCCATGATTTAAAAGCCGCGCCTCCTCCTCAGACTGTTCCATGATAGGCGGAACACTCATCCCAGCAGGGCCTCTGTTTAGTGTTCTGCCTATCACGGGAGGACGTCCGTGATAGGCGGAACACTGAACAGAGGCCCCGCTGGGAAAATTAGTGTTCCGCCTATCACGGAACAGTCTGAGGAGGAGGCACGGCTTTTGAATCATGGATGCCCGCAGCCTGAAACATGGATGCCCGCAGCCTGAAACATGGATGCCCGCAGCCTGAAACATGGATGCCCGCAGCCTGAAACATGGATGTCTGCAGCAAAAAAATAAGGTAGGGAGATCGTCTTGGCCGGCACAGTGGAGGCATGTGATGGACAGTGGGGGCATGGAATGGCACAGTGGGGGCATGGAATGGCACAGTGGGGGCATGTAATGGCACGGCACAGTGGGGCATGTAATGGAATGGCACAGTGGGGCATGTAATGGAATGTAATGGCACAGTGAGATTTGAAAAATGCCTGTTTCTGTCAGTGGTTGTTCCTGTCAGCGGTTGTTCTGTCTACCCCTCGGCTTCCAGACAGACTAGTAGGAAGGGGGTAGTCTTATACGGCGAGTATATCCCAAAACCAACATTTTTCCTGGAAAAATAGGGGGTCGTCTTATACGCCCAGTCGTCTCATACGCCGGAAAATACGTAGCTACAAGCGTAAATGAGATGGAGGCTTGTCTTGAAAATTCATGAATTTTCGGTGAACGTGCAAAGCATTGAGGGACACATTGGACTTCCCGTCACTTTATGGACTTCCTTTCTGTCTTTTCTTTTTATGTGCTTATGAACACAGATTCATTTTATATTTTCAGAATTATTTAATTAGCGCTATTTATTTTTGATCCATATCTGAAAATTGTTAAGTACCATAATCTAGCAAAAAAAATAAAAGAGATAAGAGGAGAACAAGCGTATAAGATCAGGGATTACAACCACGAATGATTTAATGTTTGACCAAGCCAGTGATGAACAGAAGTGAGAATACTTTATAGCATTATTGAAATTGTTTGTAGCAATGAGTTTTAATTAAAAGACCAACCATTTGAAGATTAGAAGATGGTGGATCATGGCAGGTTTTTGAATTGTACCATGAATGAGTATACCTCAATAGTAAGTAAAAATTCTCCTTTATCTCCAGCAGTTGGATGGGAAAACAGCGAATCTTCAGACTCATTTCTTAGATGTAAAACAGAAGACACAGACGTGTCCAAATCTTCAATAGAAATCGGCGTTGCCACAACTCTCCACCTTGAGGGACGTCTTAGTTCATCTCTAGATTGTAACTCAGAAGATGAGAACATTACATTTGGCTCTTCAGAAGACAAGCCTCCTAATCCCAATCTTCATCCAGGGCTCCTCAGTGCCCATCTGTCTCTGGATCCTGCTACATGTGAAGGACCTTCTTTTGAAAACGCGAATGCGCTTGGCTCTTCGGAAGACAAACCTCCTATTCACAATTTTCATCCAGGACACCCCAGTGCCCAGCTGTCCCTGATTCCTCTTAAAAACAGGGATACATTCGGCTATTCAGGAGAAAGACCTCCTAATCCCAATCTTTATCGAGGAATCCCTAGTCCCCATCTGCCTCCAACTGCTCCTACGTGTGGTGGAAGTCCTCTTAGAAACAGGGTTATGTTTAGCTCTACAGAAGACGAACCTCCTAGTCCCAATCTTCATCAAGGAGTCCCTAGTGCCCATCTGCCACCAACTGCTCCTACGTGTGGTGGGCGTCCTCTTAGAAACAGGGTTACGTTTAGCTCTACAGAAGACAAACCTCCTAGTCCCGATCGTCATCAAGGAGTCCCTAGTGCCCATCTGCCACCAACTGCTCCTACATGTGGTGGAAGTCCTCTTAGAAACAGGGTTATGTTTAGCTCTACAGAAGACGAACCTCCTAGTCCCAATCTTCATCAAGTACCCCCTAGTGCCCATCTACCAGCAACTGCTCCTATGCGTGGTGGGTGTCCATATAAAAACAGGGTTACATTTAGCTCTACAGAAGACAAACCTCCTAGTCCCGATCTTCATCAAGGAGTCCCTAGTGCCCATCTGCCACCAACTGCTGCTACGTGTGGTGGGCATCCTCTTAGAAACAGGGTTACGTTTAGCTCTACAGAAGACAAACCTACTAGTCCCAATCTTCATCAAGGACTCCCTAGTGCACATCTGCCACCAACTTGTCCTACGTGTGCTGGGCATCCTTGTAAAAACAGGGTTACTTTTAGCTCTACAGAAGACAAACCTCCTAATTCCAATCTTCATCAAGGACTCCCTAGTGCCCATTTGTCATTGGAGCCCCCTATACGTGGTAGACATCCTCTTAAGAACACGGAAAAATTTAGCTCTCCAGTAGACACATCTCCTAATCCCAATCTCCATCCAGGACTCCCCAGTGCCCAACTGTCACTGAGCTCCCCTATATGTGGCGAGCGTCCTCTTGAAAACATGGATGCATTGTGCTCTTCAGAAGGCACACCTCCCAATCCCAATCTTCATCCAAGACTCCCCAGTGCCCATCTGTCACAGGATCCCCCTACATGTGGCGGGCGTCCTCTTGAGACAGTCACAGACGCTCGAGCCGTTGACGCTCTGTTTGTTTGTTCAGGATGTGTTAAATGGTTTCTGTTAAAGTTACCTCCCGAAGAGTATCAGACCATCAACTCCAACAAGATTCCGTTCCTCTGTCCAGATTGCGGCAAGCGTATCACACAAGACCGGGGTCACCATAGGCCTCGGAAAGCAGACAAGGAGACCTACGAGTGTTCGGAGTGCGGAAAAAAATTTGGCTTCAACTCTGAACTCATCAGACATCGGCTCACCCACACGGGAGAGAAGCCGTACCAGTGTGTCGAGTGCGGAAAAAGGTTCCGTCAGCGCGGCTCTCTCCGCGAACACCAGAAAATGCACTACGGGGACAAACCGTTCTCCTGTTCCGAGTGCGGCAGTTGTTTCACCCGCAAAGTATTTCTCCTCAACCATCAGCGCACTCACACAGGGGAGAAACCGTTTTCCTGTTCCGAGTGTGGGAGATGTTTTGCGCAGGAGGCGGTCCTTATCCGACATCAGGTGGTCCATACGGGGGTGAAGCCATTTACCTGTGTGGACTGCGGCAGGAGCTTCGCCCATAGGTCCAGTTTCATGACACACCGGAGGATCCACACCGGATTTGAACCCTACCCCTGTTCCGAGTGTGGAAAACGCTTCAAGCAGAAGTCCTACCTGGTTGACCATTTTAGGCTTCATACCGGAGAGAAGCCGTATGGCTGTGCAGAGTGCGGGGAGCGTTTTACCCGGAGGCTGTTCCTGCGGAAACACGAGCAGGTCCACACAGGGATGATGTGGTTTCCCTGTCTTGACTGCGGCAAAAGGTTCAAAGAGAAAAGGCTTCTCAATAGACACCAAAAGATTCACTCCACCGACAAACCATGTTCTGCTCCACCAGAGTCCCAAAACTCAGGACTCACCGGACACTGGAGAACTCACGCTGTTCAGGAGCCATCTTAGGTCCCGGGAGAGGGGACCCTTTTACAGTAGAATGAATTGCGACACGTGGGACCTTGGGTGGAGGGTTCTTAGGAGAGATGGACATTTTATTTATAAAGAGTTTAAGAAAAAAAATTGTATTGATGACCACTGTTCTAAATTTGCTGTAGGCCCTTGAAGAGTTCTGCACGGCATACTGTGACTTTCACTTAACCCCTAGCTTTTTTCTTACTATATAAATGACTTCTTTATGTAGTAAATCCAAGCCAGCAATTCGGTGTAGTCTGTAAAATCCAAAATCTTTATTGGCTACATACGGAAACACACTGGTAACAAGCTAACGCGTTTCGACTGTGACAGCCTTCCTCATAGCAGTCTGTGGTAATGTAGACAGAATAAAATGAAGTAAGCACCGCCTCCTGCACATTTACGTCGGCAGAATGGCACAGCTGGGCACTTGCACGTACAGGTACGTCCTGTGCTAGTGCCCAGCCGTGGGTCGCGGGCCCGCGACCCGGTCCTAAGCTGCGGGACCCGCGGACCCGATCGCCGCTGGAGTCCCGCGATCGGTCCCCGGAGCTGAAGAAGGGGGAGAGCCATGTGTAAACACAGCTTCCCCGTTCTTCATTGTGGCAGCATCATCGATCGTGTGATCCCTTTTATAGGGATACACAATCGATGACGTCACACCTACAGCCACACCCCCCTACAGTTAAAAACACAAATGAGGTCATACATAACCCCTTCAGCGCCCCCTTGTGGTTAACTCCCAAACTGCAATTGTCAATTTCACAGTAAACAATGCATTTTAAATGCATTTTTTGCTGTGAAAATGACAATGGTCCCAAAAATGTGTCAAAATTGTCTGAAGTGTTCGCCATAATGTCGCGGTCACGAAAAAAATCGCTGATCGCCGCCATTAGTAGTAAAACATTTTTTTTTGTAAAAATGCAATAAAACTATCCCCTATTTTGTAAACGCTATAAATTTTGCGCAAACCAATCGATTGCAATTTTTTTTTTACCAAAAATAGGTAGAAGAATACATATCGGCCTAAACTGAGGAAATTTTTATTTTTTTATATATTTTTGGGTGATTTTTTTATAGCAGAAAGTAAAAAATATTGCATTTATTTCAAAATTGTCGCTCTATTTTTGTTTATAGCGCAAAAAATAAAAACCGCAGAGGTGATCAAATACCACCAAAAGAAAGCTCAATTTTCGGGAAAAAAAGGACGCCAATTTTGTTTGGGAGCCACGTCGCGCAATTGTCTGTTAAAGCGACGCAGTGCCGAATCGCAAAAACTGGCCAGGTCCTTTAGCTGCCTAAAGGTCCGGGTCTTAAATGGTTAAAGCGGAGCTCCGTCGTACAAAAAAATATTAAAAGCCAGCAGCTACAAATACTGCAGCTGCTGACTTTTAATACCAGAACACTTACCTGTCCTGGAGTCCAGCGACGTCGGCAGCAGAAGACGAGCGATCGCTCGTCACTCTGCTGCCCCCACCGCCATCCTCGGTGAGGGAACCAGGAAATGAAGGATTGCAGCTTCACTGCCCGGTTCCCTACGGCGCATGTGCGAGTCGCGCTGCGCCATGCTCATTGGTCCCCGCTGTGTTCTGGGAGCCGGGTGTCCATGTCACATCCTATTGGTGGCAGGGTCACATCTATGTCACATCCTATTGGTGGCAGGGTCACATCTATGTCACATCCTTTTGGTGGCAGGATCTTTTAACCACTTCTGCCCCAGACCATTTAGCTGGCCAAAGACCAGAGCACTTTTTGAGATTCGTCACTGCGTCGATTTAACCGACAATTGCGCGGTCGTGCGACGTGGCTCCCAAAGAAAAATTGGCGTCCTTTTTTTTCCCCACAAATAGAGCTTTCTTTTGGTGGTATTTGATCACCTCTGCGGTTTCTATTTTTTGCGCTATAAACAAAAAAAGAGCGAAGTTTTGAAAAAAATGCAATATTTTTTACTTTTTGCTATAATAAAAATCCCCCAAAAATATATAAAAAATTATATTTTTTTCCTCAGTTTAGGCCGATACATATTCTTCTCATATTTTTGGTAAAAAAAAAAATCGCAATAAGCGTATATTGATTGGTTTGCGCTAGGGTTGTCCCGATACCACTTTTTGAGGGCTGAGTACAAGTACCGATACTTTTTTCATGTACTCGCCGATACCGAATACCGATACTTTTTTTAAAAATGTGTCCCCAAATGCAGCCTTGTGTCCCCAAATGCAGCCATGTCCCCAAGTGCAGCTTTCATTTGAATAGCTTTGTGTTCCCCGCCGCGCGTCGTCATAAATAGCCCCTCCTCCTTGTCAGATCACCTGTCCAATCCTGGGAGCTCTCCTCTCCTCCATTAGTGACATATTTTACATACCCGAGGACTGCTCTGCTCTCCGCCCGCTCTCCGCCCCTCTCAGCTTCCTCTCCGCCCCCTCTCATTTGAAAAAAAAGTATCGGGTGAAGCATCCGGAAGCATTTGCGTGAGTACAAGTACGAGAGTACAAGTGCGATTTTTATTGTGTTTGCGACATTATGGCGGACACATCGGACACTTTTGACGCTATTTTGGGACAATTGTCATTTATACAGCGATCAGTGCTATAAAAGTGCACTGATGATTAATGTGTAAATGACACTGGCAGGGAAGGGGTTAACCAGTTGGGGGCGAGGAAGGGGTTAAGTGTGTCCTAGGGAGTGATTCTAACTGTGAGGGGGCTGGGCTACATGTGACACGACACTGATCACTGCTTCCGATGACAGGTGAGCAGTAGATCACTGTCCTGTCACTAGGCAGAACAGGGAAATGCCTTGTTTACACAGGCATTCCCCTGTTCTGCAGCTCTGTGACACGATCGCGGGACACCCGCAGACTTTGAGTCCGCGGAGCTCGCGGTGGGGGCGCGCACGGCGTGCTTTTCAAAGCAACGTACAGGTTGCTTTGCCCAGCCAAGCCATTCTGCCGACGTATAAGTGCGTGAAGCGGTCCGCAAGTGGTTATGGATCCAAAAGAAAGCGATGTCAGCACATACAGTGGGACTGGCCAGCATGGGTGCTCTACAGAGTTAGATTGGCAGTCCCCCCTGCACCTGGAGATTGTGCCAGGGAGGGATCCAGACAGCCAACCAGGTATGTCTAATTGGCCACCCTGTCTGTTATTGATACTTTCTTTCCCCCTATCATCCTCTTTACCAACAAGAACCGAGAAGAAGCCATACGCAAGCTCCAGGTCAGTCTGATTAGAGCTTACACAAGGCAAAGGCCCCTTCTTCTTTATCCCCATGTGACAGCAGTCAGGCCTGGCAATCTGATTAGGGTGAAACCACATTAACTCGTACCCAATTTGGTGAACAGGGCAAGGAGAAGGTGGGCAGACTATTAAGCAAAACTAAAAATTGGGAAAGTTGGCTTTAAAGCTGAACTCAAGTTGGTCCATACCATTTTAGTAGTATGTTGTTATTCCCCCCATATTCCCAGGATAGAAAGGCCTGAATGCTCGTTTTGTGTAGGGTAGGTTAGGTTTACTGTAGAAGAATATTTACCCAGCAGCCCGTGCTCTCCTTTGCTTCTGGTATGTGGGCAAGCCTTTGACGTCCTCACCTACAAGGCTGGTCCTGATGACGTCAAAGAGGAGGTGGCTACATGACCAATGAGGAGGAACAGCTTGATGGGACTGGTCATACAGCAGAAACCTGGGGGAGCGAAGAATTAGACAGCTCAGCATCCATTACACACATGGAGGCATGGAGACACCCCATAATTAATGTTTTTAAATACAAAATGGGTTATTCTTTTTTTTTTAGTAGAGGTTATTGTGAATAGGTCTTATATGGTCATGTCCCCTGAAAATGTCGCAATATTTGAATGTCATAATGAAGGGTCCCTTTAAGATGTGTAATAATAGTAGGGTATGGTCCCTTTAAGTTATAAGCAATATGTATGTTATTCGGTCAAGTAATAAATATTAAAAAAGTGTACCCATGTTGGTTAATAACTTAGTAGAAGTAATAAAGAGACAAAATAGATATTACGAGTGTAATGCCGCGTACACACGACCGTTTTTCATGACAAGAAAAATGCAATTTTTAAAATTGGTCATTAAAAACGATCGTGTGTAGGCTCCAGAGCATTTTTCGCACAACGTGAAAAATGGGCATTAAAAATTTAGAACATGCTCTATTTTTTTCTCTACGTTTTTCACGTCGTGAAAAACGGTCGTGTGTAGGCTTTAACGACGGGGAAAAAACGTGCATGCTCAGAAGCAAGTTATGAGAATGGAAATTTGCATAATCAAGCCCAAAAGGTGGCGCCATTCGAATGGAACTTCCCCTTTATAGTGCCGTCGTCAGTGTTGTATGTCACCGAGCTTTGCTCGAGCATTTTTTTTTCACGATCGTGTGTATGCAAGGCAGGCTTGACGTAGTTTTTTCCATGACATTAAAAACGGTCGTGTGTATGCGGCAAAACAGTTTTAATGTGATTGGTGGAGATTAGACCAATTCCCTTGACAGACCCACGGTTATCAGCGACACGTCCAGAGAGGGGTGGAATGTGGCGAGACTTGTGTGATTGGTAGAGATTAGACCAATTCCCTTGCCAGACCCACGGTTATCTGTGACACGTCCAGAGATTGGGGGATATAGTGAAACTCGTGTGATTGGTAGAGATTAGACCAATTCCCTTGCCAGACCCACGGTTATCAGCAACACGTCCAGAGATGGGGGGGGGGGGGGGGGTTTCGTGAAACTTGTGTGATTGGTAGAGATTAGAGCAATTCGCTTGCCAGACCCATGGTTATCAGCGACACGTCCAGAGATGGGTGGGATGTCGTGAGACTTCTGTGATTGGAAGAGATTAGACCAATTCCCTTGACAGACCCACGGTTATCAGCGACACGTCCAGAGAGGGGTGGAATGTGGCGAGACTTGTGTGATTGGTAGTGATTAGATCAATTCCCTTCACAGACCCACGGTTATCAGTGACACGTCCAGAGATGGGGGGGATATCTTGAAACTCTTGTGATAGGTAGCGATTAGACCAATTCCCTTGACAGACCCATGGTTATCAGCGGCACATCCATAGATGGGTGGGATCTCGTGAGATTTGTGTGATTGGTAGAGATTAGACCAATTCCCTTGACAGAACCACGGTTATCAGCGACACGTCCAGAGATGGGTGGGATGTCGTGAGACTTCTGTGATTGGAAGAGATTAGACCAATTCCCTTTGACAGGCCCACAGTTATCAGCGACATGTCCAGAGGGGGGTGGAATGTGGCGAGACTTGTGTGATTGGTAGAGATTTAACTGATTTCCTTGACAGACCCACGGTTATCAGCAACACGTCCAGAGATGGGTGGAATGTCGTGAGACTCATATGATTGGTAGAGATTAGACCGATTCCCTTGACAGACCAACAGTTATCAGCGACACGTTCAGAGAGGGGTGGGATGTTGTGAGACTCGTCTCCCTTGACAGACCCTTGGTTATCAGTTTTAGATAAACGTAGACAAGTAGAGTCAACGCGTTTCTGTGGAATTGCCTCCCCCTTCTTTAGGGCTGTATTTCGTGAAGATTGGTTACATTTTGAGAGGGTTAAGTGCCTCCACTGTCGTTATCAGAAAGGTAGCAGCCCTAGAACCTTACAGAGTCTATCACTTACCACCTACAATTGGGATACTACCCTTTGGAAGCAATTCCCTCTACACCTGCCACACAGTAACTCGCCTCTAGGCAGCTTTGAGCGGCACCAGTCCAGCGCTGTCTTCCGCTCAAACTTGATATCCATGGTTATCAATGACACACCTGGAGAGCGGTGGAAAATCATGAGACCCATGTGATTGGTAGTGATTAGATCGATTCCCTTGACAGATCCAGGGTAAACCGCAAAACATCCAAAGAGAGGTGGGATGTCATGAGACTTGGGTGATTGGTAGAGAATAAACCGATCGCCTTTGACAGACCAATGGTTATCAGTGACACATTCGGAGTGGTGGGATATCATGAGACCCATGTGATTGGTAGAGATCAGACCGATTCTCATGACAGACCCAGGGTTATCAGCGACACATTCAGAGAGGTATGAGATGTTGTGGGAGCCGTGTGATTGGTAGAGATTAAACGTATCTCTTTGACCAACCCATGCATATCAGTGACACATTCGGAGAGGGGTGGGATATCATGAGACCCATGTGATTGGTAGTGATTAAACCAATCTCTTTGACCAACCCATGGATATCAGTGACACATTCGGAGAGTGGTGGGATATCGTGAGACCCATGTGATTTGGTAGAGATCAGACCAATTCCCTTGACAGATCCAGGGTTATCAGTGACACATCCAGAGAGGGGTGGGATGTCGTGAGAGCCGTGTGATTGGTAGAGATCAGACCAATTCCCTTGACAGATCCAGGGTTATCAGCGACGCATCCAGAGAGGGGTGGGATGTCGTGAGAGCCGTGTGATTGGTAGAGATCAGACCAATTCCCTTGACAGATCCAGGGTTATCAGTGACACATCCAGAGAGGGGTGGGATGTCGTGAGAGCCGTGTGATTGGTAGAGATTAGGATAATTACCTTGAAAGATCCAGGGTTATCATTGAAACGTCCAGGGCCGATCCTAGGCAGGGTGCACAGGGTGCAATGCACCCAGGCGCCTGCAGAGGTGGGGGCGCCGAACATCTAACAGACTTTCTAGCAGAATCCCTCTCTGTGTCCATCAAAGGTCCCCCTCCAGGTCCCAATAAAGTACTCTGCTTCTCTTCCTGTATTTTGTTTATTGTTAAGAGATCATGTAAGGATCCCAGGGTAATGAAGACTTTGTGGGGGAGCATTTCTGTGGTTGAGTCATTGCCATAGAAACATTTGTAAGTGGGAGGAGTTGGTAAAATTACGACGTCCATGTGGGGGCGCCAGAAATATTTCTGCACCCAGGTGCCTGTGACCCTAGGATCGGCCCTGGAAACGTCCAGAGAGATATGGCATGTTGTGAGACCCATGTGATTGGTAGAGATTAAACTGATCCCCTTGACAGATCCAGGGTTATCATCGAGTGAAAAATAGGTTCCTCAAGGGCGGGATTTTAACAGGCCATGAACAGTGATTAAACTTGTAAAAATACAAATTGATTAATACAAAAAAAAAAGTGATAATATACAGTAAAAAAATACAATAAAACCAAACACATGGTGGGGGGAACAGCAGAGAGCAAAGTTCAACCCTCTTTGCCATAAAGTTACCCTCCCGTCTGGCTCCTCCACCCACCAGAAAACTGTTGCCAGGTAAGTAGCATTTTTTTGGAGGTGCTCTGTGATGGCAGCCTCTATATTTTCCTTAGGACATGTGCCCTTTAAATGTTTGAGCTATAGAACACCTTCCACATCAGGAACAGCCTGCGGGCGGCTGACTTTATCCCCCTATGAACTCTCTGCTGGTATATGTCAGAGCTATATACCGTATTTATCGCGGTATAACGCGATCCCGCGTATACCGCGCACCCCTAAAGTCGCCCCCGAAATTCCTGTAAAAAAAAAGTTATATGATTTTATTACTTACAGTTTTGGTGTCTTCCCAGCGTCCATCGTCCGTCTCCGGCGTCTGTCTCCGGCCTCGATGGTGTCCTCCCGGCTTCTCCAGCGCGCGCCTCAAGTCGAGTCCCCTCTTCCCGCGCTCAGTTCGAACGCCTCCGCCGACATATACCGAGTGCAGTACACTCGGGTACATTCGGCAAGGCTCGGCGTCGCTCGCGCTCACGCTCTGTGACGTTTATGCGTGAGCACGAGCGAAGCCGAGACTAGCTGAATGTATGTCGGCGCAGGATTTCAAACTGTGCTCGGGAAGCGGCTATCGGCATATATCGCGCACCCACGATTTCCCCCTTATTTTAAGGGAAAAATAGTGCGCGATATACGCCGATAAATACGGTAATGTATAATAATGTGTGACTGTGGGGGGACATTAGAGTGTAAGCTCCTCTGTACAGGGACCGATGTGACTGGCTCAGTGTTCTCTGTACAGCTCTGTGGTATATGTCAGAGCTATATAAATGTATAATAATAATAATAGTGTGTGACTGGGAGGGGGCATTAGAGTGTAAGCTCCTCTGGTATAGATACTGATGTAACTGGCTCAGTGTTCTCTGTACAGCGCTGTGGTATATGTCAGAGATATATAAACGTATTATAATAATAGTGTACGACTGTGAGGGGACATTAGAGTGTAAGCTCCTCTGGTACAGAGACTGATGTGATTGGCTCAGTGCTGCGCTGCGGTATATGTCAGAACTCCTGTATAATAATAATAATAATTTGTTCAGGTGGAGGGACATTAGAGTGTAAGCTCCTGTGGTTCAGAGATTGTCTCAGTGTTCTCTGTACAGCACTATGATATATGTCAGAGATATATAAATGTATAATAATAATAGTGTGTGACTGGGAGGGGGCATTAGAGTGTAAGCTCCTCTGGTATAGATACTGATGTAACTGGCTCAGTGTTCTCTGTACAGCGCTGTGGTATATGTCAGAGATATATAAACGTATTATAATAATAGTGTACGACTGTGAGGGGACATTAGAGTGTAAGCTCCTCTGGTACAGAGACTGATGTGATTGGCTCAGTGCTGCGCTGCGGTATATGTCAGAACTCCTGTATAATAATAATAATAATTTGTTCAGGTGGAGGGACATTAGAGTGTAAGCTCCTGTGGTTCAGAGATTGTCTCAGTGTTCTCTGTACAGCACTATGATATATGTCAGAGATATATAAATGTATAATAATAATAGTGTGTGACTGGGAGGGGGCATTAGAGTGTAAGCTCCTCTGGTATAGATACTGATGTAACTGGCTCAGTGTTCTCTGTACAGCGCTGTGGTATATGTCAGAGATATATAAACGTATTATAATAATAGTGTACGACTGTGAGGGGACATTAGAGTGTAAGCTCCTCTGGTACAGAGACTGATGTGATTGGCTCAGTGCTGCGCTGCGGTATATGTCAGAACTCCTGTATAATAATAATAATAATTTGTTCAGGTGGAGGGACATTAGAGTGTAAGCTCCTGTGGTTCAGAGATTGTCTCAGTGTTCTCTGTACAGCACTATGATATATGTCAGAGATATATAAATGTATAATAATAATAATAATAATAGTGTTTGACTGTGAGGGGACATTAGAGTGTAAGCTCCTCTGTACAGAGACTGATGCAACTGGCTCAATAATCTCTGTACAGCCCTCTGGCATATGTCAGAGCTATATAAATGTATAATAATAGTATGTGACTGTGGGGGGACATTAGAGTGTAAGCTCCTCTGTACAGGGACAGATGTGACTGGCTCAGTGTTCTCTGTACAGCTCTGTGGTATATGTCAGAGCTATATAAATGTATAATAATAATAATAGTGTGTGACTGGGAGGGGGCATTAGAGTGTAAGCTCCTCTGGTATAGATACTGATGTAACTGGCTCAGTGTTCTCTGTACAGCGCTGTGGTATATGTCAGAGATATATAAACGTATTATAATAATAGTGTGCGACTGTGAGGGGACATTAGAGTGTAAGCTCCTCTGGTACAGAGACTGATGTGATTGGCTCAGTGCTGCGCTGCGGTATATGTCAGAACTCCTGTATAATAATAATAATTTGTTCAGGTGGAGGGACATTAGAGTGTAAGCTCCTGTGGTTCAGAGATTGTCTCAGTGTTCTCTGTACAGCACTATGATATATGTCAGAGATATATAAATGTATAATAATAATAATAGTGTTTGACTGTGAGGGGACATTAGAGTGTAAGCTCCTCTGTACAGAGACTGATGCAACTGGCTCAATAATATCTGTACAGCCCTCTGGCATATGTCAGAGCTATATAAATGTATAATAATAATAGTATGTGACTGTGGGGGGACATTAGAATGTAAGCTCCTGTGGTTCAGAGATTGGCTCAGTGTTCTCTGTACAGCACTGCAGTAATGGTGTGAGAGGCTAGTGGGGTCTGAGGTGAGTCTCTGATCCTGCCCTGTGATTGGTTCCTGTAGAGGGAGTGCAACCAATCGCAGTGGAAAGGTCTGAGGCGATTCTTTGTGGAGAGCAGAATCTGCCTCATGAGTGTGTTCCTAACCCTGGGATTGGTTGGTGTGGAGGAAGTGCAGCCAATTGCAGTAAAGAGGTCTGAGGTGATTTCTGTGGAGAGCAGAATCTGCCCCATGAGTGTGTTCCTAACCCTGGGATTGGTTGGTGTGGAGGGAGAGCAGCCAATGGCAGTGGAGGAGGGAAATGTGAGGTGATGGGTCTCCTCAGCTCTTCTCTGACTGAATTCTCCAGTTGTGACAGAAAAGACATCACAGGGACTATGGAGGACACGACCTGGACTCACTCAGGGTAATTCTAGAATAATATCTGCTTACCTCCTCTGCTCTCCCCACTTCCTGTCTTCCACTGGGTGGAAAGAAGAAGAGATTGCCAGCTATAGCACAGTGGTAGGATCTCCAATGCTGCTGAGGGAAAATCAGCCCCCTCCTTGTATTCTATACATTGTAATTCTCTGTATATGGTGGGGGGAGGGTCAGGGACAATATATGAGTGCTGTGGAGGAGGGCAGGGCCTATATGTGGGTGCTATGGAGTGGGGGGGATGCAGTATATGTGGGTGCTGTGGTGGAGGAGGGGCAGGGACTATATGTGGGTGCTGTGGTGGGGGAGGGGTAGGGACTATATGTGGGTGGTGGGGGAGGGACTATATGTGGGTGCTGTGGTGGGGGGAGGGGTAGGGACTATATGTGGGTGTTGTGGTGGAAGAGAGGTAGGGACTAGGGTGACCACGTGTCCCGGATTGCCCTGCGCATGATTGGACACAAGAGGCGGGATTTATGATTTCTCCAATCACACACAGGGGGCGGGATTGTGTTCCTCCAGGCATTCCCGGCCAGGACAAGTACTGTCACTGGGTAAAGCGGTGATGTGGCGGCCTTTTTTAATCCGGGCAATCCGGGACACGTGGTCAACCTAGTCCCTACCCCTCTTCCACCACAACACCCACATATAGTCCCTCCCCCACCACAGCACCCACATATAGTCCCTACCCCTCCCCCACCACAGCACCCACATATAGTCCCTACTAGGGTGACCACAATTCCAAACTACCATTCAGGGACACCCTCCCTTCCAAAAAATCAGCCTGTGCTGTAACGAATCACAGCACAGTGATTGGACACAAGAGGCGGGATTTATGATTTCTCCAATCACTGTGCTGTGATTCGTTACAGCACAAGCTGATTTTTTGGAAGGGAGGGTGTCCCTGAATGGTAGTTTGGAATTGTGGTCACCCTAGTAGGGACTATATGTGGGGGAGGGGTAGGGACTATATGTGGGTGCTATGGATTGTGAGGATGCGTTATATGTGGGTGCTGTGGTGGGGGGGGTAGGGACTATATGTGGGTGCTGTGAACTGGGGGGGCCTCTACATATGTGGGGGCAATGGGGGTGGAGGTTGGTAGAGCCTCTGTATTTGTGGTTGCTATGAAGTCGGGAAAGGGGTGGCAAATATTGTACATATGTGGGTGTCGTGGGGGTCAGAGATTCAGTATATATTATAGGGTGGGAGAAGAGAATCTATATGGGGGGCTCTGGGCGGGGGAAGGGGCTGTCTCTATATGGGGGTGCTCTGGGGCTGGTTCTATATGGGGGTGCTCTGGGGCAGGGGAAGAAGCTGGGTCTATATGGGATGCACTGGGGCGGGGGATAGAAATGGCTGGCTCTATATGGGGGTGCTCTGGGGCGGGGGAAAGGGCTGGCTCTATATGGGGGTGCTCTGGGGCAGGGGAAGGGGCTGGCTCTATATGGGGGTGCTCTGGGGCGAAGGAAGGAGCTGGCTCTATATGGGGGTGCTCTAGGGCAGGGGAAGGGGGATGGCTCTATATGGGGGTGCTCTGGGGCTGGCTCTATATGGGGGTGCTCTGGGGCAGGGGAAAGGGCTGAATCTATATGGGGGTGCTCTGGGGCGGGGGAAAGGGCTGGCTCTATATGAGGGTGCTCTGGGGTGGGGGAAAGGCCTGGCTCTATATGAGGGTGCTCTGGGGTGGGGGAAAAGGCTGGCTCTATATGGGGGTGCTCTGGGGTGGGGGAAAGGCCTGGCTCTATATGAGGGTGCTCTGGGGCAGGGGAAAGGGCTGGCTCTATATGAGGGTGCTCTGGGGTGGGGGAAAGGCCTGGCTCTATATGGGGGTGCTCTGGGGCTGGCTCTATATGAGGGTGCTCTGGGGTGGGGGAAAGGCCTGGCTCTATATGGGGGTGCTCTGGGGTGGGGGAAAGGGCTGGCTCTATATGGGGGTGCTCTGGGGTGGGGGAAAGGCCTGGCTCTATATGAGGGTGCTCTGGGGCTGGCTCTATATGAGGGTGCTCTGGGGTGGGGGAAAGGCCTGGCTCTATATGAGGGTGCTCTGGGGTGGGGGAAAGGGCTGGCTCTATATGGGGGTGCTCTGGGGCTGGCTCTATATGAGGGTGCTCTGGGGTGGGGGAAAGGCCTGGCTCTATATGAGGGTGCTCTGGGGTGGGGGAAAGGGCTGGCTCTATATGGGGGTGCTCTGGGGCTGGCTCTATATGGGGGTGCTCTGGGGCGGGGGAAAGGGCTGGCTCTATATGGGGGTGCTCTGGGGCGGGGGAAAGGGCTGGCTCTATATGGGGGTGCTCTGGGGTGGGATGAAGAGAATTATATGTAGGATTCCATTAGAAAGGAAGGAGTGTAGATGTCAGATGAACACAGCGATGTCAGCAGTCCCCAATCTCCAGCGTTGTGCTACGTTGTGTCTAGGGACACCTTCGCACACACCATTTTTTTGTTGCATGTCCAAGTGAAGAGGCTACTCACCATAAGAAAATTCTCGTACGACAGAATACAACTTCAGAAGCGACGTCGCGTGTTGAATAATTTTGTGTTGTTTCGTTTCGTAGTCTTGTTCTTAAAAAAAGATTTGTACGAAAAAAACGTACTAATGAAACGAAAATCGGACATTGAGTTCACGTACGACAAAAATGTTACAGTTTGCACATCCAGTTTTTGTCCGCCGGAAAAACGGAATCGGCTGTCGAAAAGCACTGTACTAACAACGGGGGAAAAAAAATCAGCAGATCGTTCGTCGGGCGAAATTTTACTTCCGATTTACGTATCGTGTGTACAGGCCTTGAGGGTTCATGTTATGTGGTTTTGGTACCTTTTATGTGCATGAGGCTCTGTTCACAAAACTAAACACCAGCATAATGATCGTTATTACAATAATAAAAAAAAAAAAGTGAGTTATTTTCAATGATTGAGACTTCAAAACGTACAGTCACATGACTGAAAATCTGTAAAGCTTTGTAAATTGAGCCTGTATTGTCCAAAAGGAGGGAAAAAAATATATATATATATATATATATATATATATATATATATATATATATATATATATATAAAATTTATTCTCTCTCTAGATACACACAAAGGCCCGGATTCACAAAGCACTTACGCCGACGTATCTTGAGATACACCGCGTAAGTGTAAGTATGCGCCGTCGTATCTGTGCGCCGTGCCCAAAAAAAGTGAGATACGCCTGAAAATAGGCTTCATCCAACCGACGTAACTTTCCTACGCCGGCCTATCGTGGGCGCATATTTACGCTGGGCGCATTTTCCGCTCCCATTGATTTTCTATGCATATATGCAAATGAGGGAGATATGCCGATTCACGAACGTACTTGCACCCGGCGCATAATATACGCGGTTTGCCTGGTATGGACCAGGGAACACAAGCCGTCGTATCTTTTGTCGTTTACATTGTACGTGAATATGACTAGGCGTAGGTTACGTTCACGTCGTAGGCAATGATCCGTCGTATCTTAGGGAGTAGTTCCGACGTGATTCTGAGCATGCGCACTGGATGCGTTAGCAGGAAGGCGCATGCGCCGTTCGTTATTTGTAGCTTTATGGCACTCGGCCCATCATTTGCATGGCTCACGCCCACTTCCACTTCCGACGAGTTACACCTAAGAAACACAGCGCAGATTTGGTGGCAAGTGCTTTGTGAATTTGGTGCTTGCCTCGCTGTGCTGGGTCGGCGTAGCGTAAAGAAGATACGCTACGGCGGCATTAAATATGCGCCGATGTATGTGAATCTGGGCTAAAAAGTTTACCAAAAGTATTGGGACGCCGGCCTTTACACGCACATGAACTTTAATCCCAGTCTTAAGCCCCATACACACTATTAGATTTCCTGTAGATTTTTGTCTTCAGAATTACCAAAAACATGTAGTGCAAGGGCCTGCCTGGTTGCATACAAATTGAAACAAATTTTCGGCATGAAAAAAAATGTCATTTTTCAGCATGTCCAAAAACGATGTTTTTCCAACTTCATCATTAAAAACGGCGTTGCCCACACACCATCGTTTTTGAAAAATGATGAACAAAGCGCGGTGACGTACACCACCGTACGACGGCACTCTGAAGGGGAAGTTCCATTCGCCTTTGGGGTGCTTTAGCTGATTCGGTGTTAGTAAAAGACGATTCGTGCTTTTTTGTCTGTTACAGCGTGATGAATGTGCTTACTCCATTATGAACGGTAGTTTTACTAGAACGAGCGCTCCCGTCTCATAACTTGCTTCTGAGCATGCGCGGGTATTTTACGTCGTTTTAGCCCACACACGATCATTTTTTACAACCCGAAAAACAACATAGTTTAAAACGACGTTTAAAAATGCAGCATGTTCGAATTTTTTTTTTTATAGTTTTTCACAACCTGAAAAATGATGTGTAGCCCACACACGATCATTTTAAATGACCTTTTTGAAAAACTAAGTTTTCTTCATGCTGAAAAAATGATCGTGTGTACGCGGCATAAGGGTTTACAACCACTTTAAAGTTCGTTTGTGTGTAAAGGCAGTCGTCCCAATACTTTTGGTAATATAGTGTATTTTGTTGATTATTTGAAAGAACATAGTAACACCTCAAGGATCCCTTAAATTTATTGGTTTGTCTCTTTACTAAGATGGAATGTAGTGTCCAGATATGCAAAGTAGGAACTCCACGCCTTATGTATTTTTATTTTTGACAACAAAATGGCTTAGTCACAATAAATATTTCTAGATACGAATAGTGGAGCCAGCGCCTCGATGTATTGCAGTTATTTTATCGCAAATCAAACAGTCTAGGGCAGTGATGGTGAACCTCGGCACTCCAGATGTTTTGGAACTAAATTTCCCATGATGCCCAACTACACTGCAGAGTGCAGGAGGATCATGGGAAATGTAGTTCCAAAACATCTGGGGTGCCAAGGTTCGGCCATCACTGGTATGGGGGAGTAAGCTCCAGCACAGGAAAAGTTGATGCGTTTCGCTGAAATTCGTTAACATTTCTGTGCTGGAATTTGCATCCCACTACTACATTTCCCATGATCCTCCTGCACTCTGCAGTGTAGTTGAGCATCATGGGAAAAGTAGTTCCAAAACATCTGGGGTGCCAAGGTTTGCCATCACTGGTATAGTGGGATTAAAATTTCAGCACAGAAATGTTAACGAATTTCAGCGAAACGTGTCAACTTTTCTGTGCTGGAGCTTACTCCCCCCCATACCAGTGATGGACGAACCTTGGCACCCCAGGTGTTTTGGAATTACATTTCCCATGACCCTCATGCATTCTGCAGTGTAATTGAGCATCATGGGAAATGTAGATCCAAAACATCTAGGGGTGCCAACGTTCGCCATCGCGATAAAAATTGTCTAACTGCCATACTTTGAGGTACCGGCTCCTTCGATCACACCTACAGAATTGTCTTGCAGAGGCTATGAGAGGACCACTGGTGTGAAGATTAACCTCACAGGATCGCAGAGCTGTCTCTTCTTTTATAATATTTCTAGATGTTTCCTAGAACATAGAACCCTTTACTTATTGCATTCATATCTACTGAAAAGTTCTCTTGCACTTTGTAGGGTCTTTGGGGGCACCCATGGCAAAGTATGACCACTTCCCACACCTGTCGACGCGTTTCGTCACAATCCCATCCAGCACATGAAGATATTTCATCCCTATGAAACACTTTCCGCACACTGAGACTGAAAAGGGCTCTTCACAGTGTGTCTTTTTTGGTGTGCAAGAAGGTATCCCTTACTGGCGAAACATTTCCCGCACTCCGGACAGGAAAAAGGGCGCTCGCCTGTGTGGGTCCTCTGGTGTGTAAGAAAGTGTCCTTTCTCGGTGTAGCTTTTTCCACACAACGAACACGAAAAAGGACGCACGTTTGTGTGACTTCTCTGGTGTTTAAGTAGGTGACCCTTCCGCGTAAAACTCTTCTCACACTCGGAGCATGCAAAAGGACGTTCCCCTGTGTGGTTTCTCTGGTGTAAGAGCAGGTATGCTTTGTCGATGAAACTTTTCCCGCACTCTGAACAGGAGAAGGGGCGCTCGCCCTTGTGACGCATCTCATGCCTAAGAAGGTTAATTTTCTGAGTGAAGCTCCTCCTGCACACAGAACACGAGAAAGGACGCTCGCCCGTGTGGGTTCTCTGGTGTGTAATAAGGTGCCCATTTGAGCTGAAACATTTCCCGCACTCCGAACAACTGAAGGGCATCTCGCCAGAGTGCCGCTTCAGATGGGTAATGAAGTTTTCTTTTTGGGAAAAACATCGGCTGCACTGGGAACACGAAAAGGGCTTCTCACCGGTGTGGACTCTCTGGTGTTTAACGAGACCCGATACTGTTGTGAAGGACATCTCACACTCGGAACACGGAAACGGCTTTTCATTGGCATGATATTTCTGGTGCCTAACAAGATGCGATTTGGCTGCAAACGATTTCCCGCACTCGTTACAGGAGAAGGGCTTCTCTCCGCTGTGAGATTTCTGGTGCGCCACAAACTGCGATTTTTCCATAAATGATTTTTTGCACTGGGGACACGAGAAGGGCTTCTCCCCGGTGTGATATTTCTGGTGTTTTTTCAGTTGGGACTTTGCCGTGAAGGATTTATCGCACTCGGTGCAGGAGAAGATCTCCTCGCCGGTGTGGGTTCTCTGGTGTAGGCGAAGTTCACATTTTGTTTTCAAAGATTTCCCGCACTCCGAACACGAGTAGGGCCACCTTCTGTGGCGATGTGGTTGAGGTACGACCTGTGCTGATTCGTGAGTAGAAGTCTTTTCACCTTCTGAATAAAGTATATCGCGGGCGTGCGTCCTCTGATGTTCAACAAGACGGGACTTCTCACTAAAACATTTCTCACATTCAGGACAAGGAAATCGGCTCTTCTCTCGAGGTTTACTGGTATCTGAATCATCAGAAGAAGAAGATTCCTCAAGATTGGAGGGATCTGGTGATCTATCTGCACTGTAGTCACGGTTTTGTATATTTGTAGCTGTGGAGTTTACTCTCGGAGAATATTCTGAGACCCCATCCTCTTCCATTTTATAATCCAGAGAGGACATCGGATTTTCTGGAGAGGTATTCAGAGCATCATGTCCATCTGTTGGAAAGATATTTTTTCATTTATTATTAAAAGCAAAAGGGATAACTAAACGTAACCACTTGACCTCCAGAAGATTTACCCCCCCTTCATTACCAAGCCATTTTTTGCCATACGGAAGGCACTGCGTTACTTTAACCGCTTAACCTGTTCCCGACCGTCTCCTGTACATACCGTATTTATCTGCGTATAACGCGCACTTTTTTCCCGTGAAAATCGGGGACAAAGCAGGGGTGCGCGTTATACGCCGATAGCGCACCTCGGACTCGGAGGGGAACGAGTGCCGCCGGAATTCACGGAGCCGTCATCTTCCCTTTACTCGGCTTTGACGTCACACACGGGACTGTGTATGTGACTGCAGATGCCGAGTGATGACGGCTGTACGAGATGGCGGGCAGCTGCGTGAAGAGATGGTGTGTCTGCAGAGGTACACACAGGCTGCAGAGGGACACGAGGCGGGACTGTATGTGACTGAGATGGCGGGCAGCTGCGTGAAGAGATGGTGTGTCTGCATAGGTACACACAGGCTGCAGAGGGACACGAGGTGGCAGAGGGACACTATGACGGCTGTACGAGATGACTGGCGGCTGCATGAGGAGATGAAGTGAGGCTGCAGAGGGACACACAGGCTGCAGAGGGACACTGACCATTATTTTGCTTCTAAGTGGTTTATTTATTTATTTTTAAATCCTGAAATTTCTGTCTTAAATTGGGGGTGCGCGTTATACGCCGGCGCGCGTTATACGCCGATAAATACGGTATACGTCAGCAGAATGGCACTGCTGCGCAAAGTAACGTATATTTACGTTACTTTGAATTTGCCCCTGCCGCAAGCTTTTTATTTATTATAGCAAAAAGTAAAAAAAAATTGAATTGAAATTGAAAATTGAAATTTTGTTTATAGCGCCAAAAAAACAAAACCGCAGGAGGTGATCAAATACCATCAAAAGAAAGCTCTATTTGTTGGAAAAATAGGACACTAATTATGTTTGGGTACAGCGTCGCACGACCTTGCAATTGTCAGTTAAAGCGACACAGTGCGGTATCGCCAAAATGGCCTGGTCATTAAGGGGGTAAACCCATCTAATTTACATTTATGCAACAGGGAGTCAGTATCTGGGTGCAGACGGCTACCATTTTGTTGAAGTCTCCTAGAGCCTATAAGCCGATTCTGTCTTGCACCAGTCTACTCATGTGCCGATCCGACTGATCCAAGTTTGAAGGGCATTCAAGCAGTATTATTTTCATTGTTTTGGGCTACACGGGACGTGTCGTTGTTACAAATAGTAAAAAGAGCCGGCAAGACTGTAATCCTTAAAGTGTCGTTTATGGGTACATCAAAGTGACAGCAAAACAATAGCACTGATGCGTTTCGGCAATAGCCTTAGTTGTAGCTATGACTAAGGCTATTGCTGAAACGCGTCAGCACTATTGTTTTACTGTCACTCTAATGTACCAATAAATGACACTTCAAGAATTACAAGATTTTTTTTGCCCAGGGTCCAATCAACATTAAAGACAGCCCTGCCTCCAGCCACCACCATGTTTTACAGACAGGGGTCACATATATTGGTCTAGCGACCAATTCAACTGTGTGAAATACAATGTCTTGTATTTAGTATTTATTTCTTACCTGTGCGGATATCTTGAGAAGGTTCCTCTTCTTTAATTGCAACGACCATTCCAACCTCCTCTGTGGACTGCCAGTCTTCGCCCATTGACGTCTCTTCTCCTTCATCTTTAATCTCAACTTTCACATCAGTCAGTTTATCCTAAACCAAAAGAGTGATATAAAAATGACTGACCAGTAAATTGAAACTACACAAAAGAACGTTCTTTAGGAATTTTGGATTTCAATTGAGCCAAAGACCCCCCCCAAATTACACCTACCTGATGATGGTGAGGGATGGTGTAATCTTCTTGTGTGGAATCCCGGGAATACAGAGGACGGGGACATCTCTCTGGTGTGTTCCCATTACTGGATCCATCTGTCGGAAACACACACACTGACTGAATACAAAGCACTGCTTATAGACCTCTTAATAAACAAGGTTCGATAAATTCTTCATTGGACGTAACGCGTAAGGGCGTCAGATCATTGAGTCAGATGATGGGGGATCTAGGTGTACCCTCAGTACTGCTCTCTCCTTTACAATAAAGTCTCCTCTTACCCGGAGATGTGAGGGGCGGCTGATCCTCCACGATAACGTCCTTGTAGAGATCCTTGTGTTCTTCTAAATACTCCCACTCCTCCATGGAGAAATAGACAGTGACATCCTGACACCTTATAGGAACCTGACACACACAATGATACAGTCACCATCCAGACACATCCCTTGTCTGTTACTGGATAATGTCCCAGAATTCCCGGCACCGCTCACCTCTCCTGTCAGCAGCGCCATCATCTTCTGGATGACTTTTAAGATCTTCTCCCCATTTTTCCTATAAGAAATGGAGTGTGGTGAAAGAAGAATAATAGGACTTTGATTTTTCCACCATCCATGGGACTTGCTGTGGCTTGTCCTCTCTGAAGAGGTCTTCCTCACTACTGCACACTCCTGTATAATACAGCAATTATCATCACAGGGTTAGAAGACCTCATCTCTCTTATTAAATGTGAAGTTTTTGAATGTGTTTCACACGTCATGGGGTTTAAAAAAAAATAAAAAAAAAATTAAATGTGTTTTATTAACTTCCAAAACCTCCAGAATTGACCTTACCTCTCCAGTCAGCAGGTAGATCACCTCTAGGATGAGGTTGAGTATTAACTCATTTAAATGACATTTATGTTCTCCAATTTGTACATAACTGAGGGGTGGCTGGTTCTCCATCATGACGTCCTTGTAGAGATCCTTGTGTCCTTTTAAATACTCCCACTCCTCCATGGAGAAATAGACAGTGACTGTAACGGTCACCACCGTTTACGATATTCCCATTCCATCAGCCACGACAGCTTATCCGACAGTCCGACAGACATCAGACACGATCCATTCCATTTCCCAAAATAACGAGACCGACAAGCTCTGTTACTGGTTTCAAAATGTATGAATGAATCTTTAATGGTACACTCTCAGCTTTTTATGCAGTTACAGGCATGTTACAGTAATCAAAAGGAACAAAGACACACTCCACCCACACATCACACAATGGGGCTTCAATCACATTCTTTTAGATAATGACATTCAGGTGTGTTAATTACTACTCATTACCCAGACGGTCTGTCTCTGGGACAAGTTCCCCTCACCTGTAAGGCCCCGTACACACGACCGAACATGTCCGCTGACCAGTTTCAGCGGACATCTTCGGTCGTCTGTACGTCCGACCGGACAATTTTCCGGCGGATCGGACAGGTTACCAGCGGACAAATGTTTCTTAGCATGCCAAGAAACATGTCCGCTGGAAGCCTGTCCGTCGGACATGTTCGGTCGTCTGTACAGACTCACCGGACATGTCCGATCGGCCACCATCCCTCGCATGCGTCGAAGTGATTCCACGCATGCGTGGAAGCATTGAACTTCCAGGGCCGCGCACGTCGCCGCGTCATCGGCGCGGGCGCGGCCACGTCACCGCATATCGTGTCCGCGCGGATTTCTGTTTCATGGTGTGTACAACCATCAGACAGAAATCTTCGAGCGGACAGTACGTCCGTGTGTACGAGGCCTTACACAAAACACATTCCCTAACTAAACATAATTGACATGCTAATTCCCTACCCCTGAAAGGAGACATCTTTCAGACTTAATTAGTACAATGGACACAGAATGTAATCACAGCAAGATACTTTAACATCCCATAATAGCCAGCCAGGCTGACTCTCGGTTTCAATCCACATCACCACAGTAGCAGACTTAGTTAGCATCTCAATAGTCTATTAACCTGTTCATGAGGAACAACTTGTAATATGTCCAGATCTCCTGCAATACATGAATTATTAGTAATGTCCCATCTCATGTAATTTATAATTATCATTTCTCAGTCACCCTATGCCCAAAAGGGGCACAGGATGACCCTAGACCCAAGAGTCCTTGTCTGTTACTGGATAATCTCCCAGAATTCCCGGCACCGCTCACCTCTCCTGTCAGCAGACCAATGATCTTCTGGGTGACTTCTAGAATCTTCTTGCTGATATATTTCTTAGTTGTCGGGGAGGGAGGTGAAGGCGATGAAGTGGAGAAGGGCTCATGGAGACCGATGATACATACTTAATACCTCACATCTCTGCATTAAAACAAAAAGTAACAATTACCACTGTACATTTTCCCAGAATCCTCCTCACCTCTCCGGTCAGGTCTGTGTTTTATTAACCGCTTGCCGACCAGCGCACAACAATATACGTCGGCAGAATGGCACAGACAGGCAGTTGGTCATACAGGTACGTCCCCTTTAACCGATTGCCAACCATCACACGACTATATACGTTGGCAGAATGGCACGGGCAGGCAGATGAACGTATATATATATATCCCCTTTAAGAAGCGGCGTTGTGGTCATGCGTGCGCCACCAAAGGCGCACACCTGACGCGAGCTCCGTGAGTCTGACCAAGGGTCCCGCGGACTCGATGTCCGCAGGGATACAGGCGATCGTCTCACAGTGAGGAAGAACAGGGAAATGCTAATGTAAACAAGCATTTCCCCAGTCTTCCCAGTGACAGGACACTGATCACAGCTTCCTGTAATCAGAAGCGGTGATCAGTGTTGTGTCACACACAGCACATCCCCCCTACAGTTAGAATCACTCCCTAGGACACACTTAACCTCTTCTTTGCCAGTGTCATTTTCACAGTAATCAGTGCACAGTTATAGCAATGATCGCTGTGTAAATGTGCATGGTCCCAAAATAGCGCCAAAAGTGTCCGATGTGTCCGCCATAATGTCGCAGTCACGATAAAAATTGCTGATCGCCTCCATTACTAGTATAAAAAAAAATGCCATAAAACGATCCTCTATTTTGTAGACGCTATAACTTTTGCGCAAACCAATCAATAAACGCTTATTGCAATTTTTATTTTTTACCAAAAATATGTAGAAGAATACGTGTCGGCCTAAACTGGGGGAAAAAACTTTTTTTTATATATTTTTGGGGGATATTTATTATAGCAAAAAGTAATAAATATTGCTTTTTTTCAAAATTTATGCCGGCGTAGATTCAGAGTTACGACGGCGTATCTACTGATACGCCGGCGTAAACGTCTCTGAATCCAGCTAATATTCCCTATTTATATAAGTTGAATAAATGGCTCTATATTTAGGATGTATCTGGTCTATAAACCAGAGGCTCTGGATGGACAGTTGGATAATTGGCTCTATATTTAGGATGTATCTGGTCTATAAACCAGAGGCTCTGGATGGACAGTTGGATAAATGGTTCTATATTTAGGATGTATCTGGTCTATAAACCAGAGGCTCTGGATGGACAGTTGGATACATGGCTCTATATTTAGGATGTATCCGGTCTATAAACCAGAGGCTCTGGATGGACAGTTGGATAAATGGTTCTATATTTAGGATGTATCTGGTCTATAAACCAGTGTGACTATGGAGGACATGATATAGGGTTTGGTTGGGGGGTATAAATGATTATTACCTCCTCTGCTGCCAGTTCCAGCAATGTCTCCTTTATACTCCCTCCCAACTGATTTTTCACCCGGAACTTCCTGTCCGTACCTCGCATCACTTCCTGTTTTGTAAGTCGCCTCCTTTCAGCTCTTGCATTTTACTCAGTATAAGCGACATGGCCGCCTTGTGGAGCGTGTAAGAACTACAGCCTTCTTTTTATTGCTGTAGTTTTAGCTACAGTGGGAAAGAGTTAAATTGGTTTGTAAAGTCTTCAGGTTTTTCACCTTCATACAACTGGACAGCAGCATTGTCAGTCTGGGGGAGGGCAGTGTTAGTCTAGCAGATTTAGATGGACTTGACTAATGAATTAAAGCCCAGCTAACACTTCTTAAGAAGTTATTTGTGAATAACTTGCGGGAATAAATGAAAGCTGATCATTGTAAGCACCCGTCAGTGGTAAATGGCTGGTCTCAGCTCTCCAACTGCCATTTTTATTGGACAGCTTTGTTATACGATGTTGGAAAATAACAGGACATGTATCTGGTCATGATCTGTGTTTGAATAGCTGCGCTTAGGGGTAAGGGAAACATTGGGGGTCAAATAAACCCCCAACGTCTCTATAAAAAAGAATACTTGCCCATGTTATTAAATAGGGGGCTTGTTTAGCCCCCTTGTGATAGCAATAAATATCCATAAAGTTAAAAATATAGAATATAATATATATTTTTTTAAACAAAATATAGATTTTTTTAAATCACCCCGGTCACCCCCGTACACAACCCAGTGTAGGGTGAGCACATGTAAACATCAATTGCACCCAGGGCTTTTCTTCTCAGAAAACAGGTTCAGAAACTCCCCTTTCAGAGTTACCCATTGTCTCCGCCCCTACCCACCTCCAAGCACCATTCCTTGGTTCCACCCACTACCCACCTCCGAGGACTGTCCCTTGGTTCCACCCACTACCCACCTCTGAGCACTGTCCCTTGGTTCCACCCACTACCCACCTCCGAGCACTGTCCCTTGGTTTTACCCACTATCCACCTCCGAGCACTGTCCCTTGGTTCCACCCACTACCCACCTCCGAGCACTGTCCCTTGGTTTTACCCACTACCCACCTCCGAGCAGCACTGTCCCTTGGTTCCACCCACTACCCACCTCCGAGCACTGTCCCTTGGTTCCACCCACTACCCACCTCCGAGGACTGTCCCTTGGTTCCACCCACTACCCACCTCCGAGCACTGTCCCTTGGTTCCACCCACGACCCACCTCCGAGCACCGTCCCTTGGTTCCACCCACTACCCACCTCCAAGCACCGTCCCTTGGTTCCACCCACTACCCAGCTCCAAGCACCGTCCCTTGGTTCCACCCACTACCCACCTCGGAGCACCGTCCCTTGGTTCCACCCACTACCCACCTCCGAGCACCGTCCCTTGGTTCCACCCACTACCCACCTCCAAGCACCATCCCTTGGTTCCACCCACTACCCACCTCCAAGCACTGTCCCTTGGTTCCACCCACCTCCGAGCACCAATCAGTGCCACCTGCCAGTGTCAATTAGTGCCACCTGCCAATCAGTGCCATCTGCTAATACCATCTTTTAGTGCCTTCCAGTGCAACCTGCCAGTGCCAATAAGTGCCATCTTCCATTGCCATCCAGTGCCACGAGCCAGTGGCACCAAAAAAAAAATAGGCCTAAAATATCGGCCGCAAAAATCGGCTGCCCAGATTTCTAAATATCGGCATCGGCCAAAGAAAAACCCATATTGGTCGACCTCTAAATACAACGCAAGGTTGTTTAACTTTATGGCATCCAAAACACCAAAGTAGCAGTTATGAATGAAATAATAATTCATTGACTTTCTCAATTACAGACAGAGAACACACACGGTAAAGTCATTGGTTTTATTGGGGTAAAGGGACCAGAGGAACACAAATATACAATCAATCAACTTATTTGTTGAAATAGACCGAGAAGCAATGACTACTCCAGAGGAGACACCTTGTAGCAGGAACGTCACAGGAATACAATATGGCTTTGCTGGGCCTTCGAGACAGAATTTCTCTGGGGTTTGGCGAATAGGCCGGTAAACACGAGTCCAGCGAATGGAAAGTCAGCTACAGCTCTGCATGGAGTCCATAGAAATTCTACGCCTCTCTCGGCCTTCTAGTGTGCAAGGGTGCGGTTTGTGCTGCTTTGGCCAAAGGGTGGAGAAGTAGCTTGGTTGAAGCCTTCCATGTTTATATGGGATTGGCACGGTGAAGTCCACGGTTCAGTCCACCCAGAAGTGAAGTTATAGGTGGGGCATGGAGGGCCTCTATTGGCTTCTTCTAGAAATTGTGGAGTAGAAGAAAGAATGGGTTTGTTAGAATTCTTTTGGATTTTTTGTTGCTGTATTTGTATTGTATATTTTGTTGGCCTTCAGTAAAATTATAGATGGTCTATAGAGTCAGTCCTGATGTTTAAGTCTAGCAGGAAGAAGATCCATAAGCCACATATCGTGACAAACCTGTAGTAGAAGAATGAGCTCTCAGCCAAGGCCGTGCCCTCCAACACGTTACGCTCTGCTTAAGCACATAGCAACCACCGCAGATATGGCACGGGTAGGCAAATGGGCGTACCAATACGTCCCTTTAACCACTTGTCCACCGGGCCTATTTTGGCACTTCTCTCCTTCATGTAAAAATCAAAACATTTTTGCTAGAAAATTAACCAGAACCCCCAAACATTATATATATATATATATATATTTTTTAGCAGACACCCTAGGAAATAAAATGGCGGTCATTCTAACTTTTTTTCCCTCGCACGGTATTTGCACAAAAATAATTTTTCAAACGCCTTTTTTGGGGAAAAAAAAAAAAAAAACTGTTTCATGAATTAAAAAAATAACAAAACAGTAAAGTTAGCCCAATTTTTTTGTATAATGTCAAAGATGATGTTACGCCGAGTAAATAGATATCTAACATGTCACGCTTTAAAATTGCGCACACTCATGGAATGGCGCCAAACTTCGGTACTTAAAAATTTTCACAGGTGACGCTTTAACATTTTTTACAGGTTACTATTTTCGAGTTACAGATGAGGTCTAGTGCTAGAATCGTTGCACACGCTCTAACGCACGCGACGATATGTGGTTTACATATGTGGGCGGGACTTGCATGCGTGTTTGCTTCTGCGCGCGAGATAACGGGGACAGGGGCGTTTTGAAAAAAAAAAATGATTTTATTTTTATTTTACCTAATTTTTTTTATTTTTACACTTTAAAAAAAAAAAAAAATTTGATCACTTTTATTCCTATTACAATGAATATAAACATCCCTTGTAATAGGAATCAGTGTGACAGGTCCTCTTTATGGAGAGATGTGGGGTCAATAAGATTGCGGCTTTGTTTGCTTCCGGGTACCAGGCGTGACGTCATAACGTTGCGTCCGGGCCTCCGACGGTCATAGAGATGACTGGTGACCATCTGGTCACCAGTCATCTCTATGCTTTCCAGGCAGCGCCGACCGATTCGCTCTCCGGGCCCTGATGGCACGGGAGAGCCCGGAGAAGCACCGGATGGCGGCGGGAGGGGAGACGTCCCCTCCCACTGCCTATAAGAACGATCAAGCGGGGGAACCGCCGCTTTGATCGTTCTTATCGTGCACAGAATTGGCGGCTGAAGCCAGCGATATCTGAATGATGCCTGTAGCTGCACCCATCATTCAGATATCACCGCACAAATTCGAGGACGTCATATGAAGTCCTCCGGTGGACAAGTGGTTAAATTTGCTGCGTGCCTCGTGAGTGCGCTCGTGGGTTCCGGGAACTCGATGTTCCCGGGCGGCTCGCGATTGCTGTCGGCAAAGGCAGAACAGGTGGATGCCTTTGTAAACAAGGCATTCCCCTGTTCTGCCTAGTGACATGTCACTGATCTACTGTTCCCCCGTGATCGGGAACAGTGATCAGTGACATGTCACTCGTAGCTCCTCCCCCTAACCCGGTAGAATCACTCCCTATGATACAATTGACCCCTTCAGCGCCACCTAGTGGTTAACCCCTTCCCGTGTCATTTTTACAGTAATCGGTGCATTTAAATAGCACTGATCTCTGTAAAAATAACGGTCCCAAAAATGTGTCAAAAGTGTCCGCCGTAAAGTCGCAGTCACGATACAAATCGCAGATCGCCGCCATAACTAATAAAAATGTAATTAATAATAAAAAACGCCATAAAACTATCCCCTATTTTGCAGATGTTATAACTTTTGCGCAAACCAATCAATAAACGCTTATTGCAATTTATTTTTTAGCAAGAATATGTAGAATACATATCGGCCTAAACTGATGAAGAAATTTGCTTTTTAAAAAACATTTTTGGGGATATTTATTATAGCAAAAAGTTTTTTTTTCCTTCAAAATTGTCACTATTTTTTTGTTTATAGCGCAAAAAATAAAAACCGCAGGAGGTGATCAAATACCACCAAAAGAAAGCTCTATTTGTGGTAAATAAATGAGGTAAATAATAAAGATAAAATAAATTTCGTTTTGGGTACAGCATTGAATGACCGCGCAATTGTCAGTTAACGCGACACAGTGCCAAAAATTTTTTAAAAAGTGCTCTGGTCAGGAAAGGGGTAAAATCTTCCGGGGCTGAAGTGGTAAAGCATGACATGTTAGGTATCTATTTACTCGGCGTAATCATCTTTCACATTATACAAAAAAAATTGGGCTAACTTAAGTGGTTAATAAATATAAAAAAAACACTAAAGGACCCCCTACCGACGATATATGTCGTCAGAATGGCACGGCTGGGCACATCCACGTACATGTACGTGGCTCTTTAAGCCCAGCCGTGCGGGCGCGTGCACGTGACCCGGTCCGAAGCTCCGTGGCCGCAGGACTCACGGACCCGATCGCCGCTGGAGTCCCGCGATCGGTCCCCGGAGCTGAAGAACGGGGAGAGCCGTGTGTAAACACACCTTCCCCGTTCTTCACTGTGGCGCTGTGATCGATCGTGTGTTCCCTTTTATAGGGAATCACAATCGATGACATCACACCTACAGCCACACCCCCCTACAGTTGTAAACACACATGAGGTCACACATAACCACAAGGGGGCGCTGAATGGGTTAACTCCCAAACTGCAACTGTCATTTTCACAATAAACAATGCATTTTTGCTGTGAAAATGACAATGGTCCCAAAAATGTGTCAAAATTGTCCGAAGTGTCCGCCATAATGTCGCAGTCACGAAAAAAATCGCTGATCGCAGCCATTAGTAGTAAAAAAAAAAAAAAAATTATAAAAATGCAATAAAACTATCCCCTTTTTTGTAAACGCTATACATTTTGCGCAAATCAATCGATAAACGCTTATTGCGTTTTTTTTTTTACCAAAAATAGGTAGAAGAGTACGTATCGGCCTAAACTGAGGAAAAAAATAAAGTTTTATATATTTATGGGGGATATTTGTTATAGAAAAAAGTAAAAAATATTGCATTTTTTTCAAAATTGTCGCTCTATTTTTGTTTATAGCGCAAAAAATAAATATCGCAAAGGGGATCAAATACCACCAAAAGGAAGCTCTATTTGTGGGAAAAAAAGGACGCCAATTTTGTTTGGGAGCCACGTCGCACGAGACGTGATCAGCAAGTGGTTTAATAGAGCAATTCTTGATGGACAATGTGCCTTGTTTTTTTCCTCCAAAGACTGACCTTTTAAAAGTTAATCGGCTTGGTCCCACAACCGTCCTATAGACAGAACGATTCCGTCACGGTATGTTTGTGTTTGCTTCTGAAAATGAAAAAGAAGGCCCACTCAAGTGACTTTGCTGGTGTGCCAGAAGATATTTTATCCTCATAAAACACTTCCCGCACTCTGAACACGAAAAAGGACGCTTGACCGCATGTCTCCTTTGGTGTACAAGAAGGTATCTTTTCTCTGCAAAACATTTCCCGCACTCTGGACAGGAAAAAGGGCGCTCGCCGGTGTGAGTCCTCTGATGTGTGAGAAGGTGTACCTTCTGAGTGAAGCTTTTCTCACACAATGAACACGAATAAGGACGCTCACTCGTGTGACTTCTCTGGTGTGTAAGAAGGTATCCCTTCCGCGTGAAACACTTCCCACACTCCGAGCACGCAAACGGACGCTCGCCTGTGTGGTTTCTCTGGTGTACAATCAGATATCCTTTCTCAGTGAAACATTTCCCACACTCGGAGCAGGAAAAGGGACGCTCGCCTTTGTGGCTTCTCTGGTGTCTCAGAAGGTTCACTTCCTGAGTGAAGCTTCTCCCGCACTCTGGGCACGAGAAAGGACGCTCGCCCGTGTGGCTTCTCTGGTGTGTAAGCAGGCGTCCATTTGAAGTGAAACACTTCCCGCACTCTGAACACGAAAAGGGCATTTCACCGGTATGGCGTTTCAGGTGAGTAATGAGGTTTCCCTTTTGTGAGAAACATTTACCGCACTGGGAACATGAAAAGGGCTTCTCACCGGTGTGGACTCTCTGGTGCTTGACGAGGTCAGATATTGTGGTGAAGGACAAAGGGCACTCAGAACATGGAAAGGGTTTTAGACCGGTGTGAACTTTCTGGTGCTTAACAAGATGCGATTTGGTTGCGAACGGTTTCCCGCACTCGTTACAGGAGAAGGGCTTCTCCCCGCTGTGAGATCTCTGGTGCGCCACAAACTGAGATTTCTCCATAAATGACTTTTTGCACTGGGGACACGAGAAGGGCTTCTCTCTGGTGTGATATTTCTGGTGTTTTTTCAGTTGTGACTTTGCCGTGAAGGATTTATCGCACTCGGTGCAGGAGAAGATCTCCTCGCCGGTGTGGGTTCTCTGGTGTACACGGAGTTCACATTTTGTTTTCAGAGATTTCCCGCACTCCGAACACGAATAGGGCCACCCTGTTGTAGGATGTCCTTCATGTGGAAACAACGGAGACCGATCTGCTGGGCCGTTCTCGACTTCTGAATATGGAAACGGACCTTCGGGTTTGTGAGTCCGCTCATGTAATGTAAGATGAGACTTCTTACTAAAACATTTATCACATTGAGAGCAGGAAAGCCGATTCTTGTCTCTTGTACCCGTATCGGAAAGATCGGAGGAAGATTCCTCGGGATTGGATGGATCTGGTGATCGATCTACACCGAGCAATCTCTGATGAACATCTGGAGATCCATCAGGATTAGGAAGATCCATTGATGTATCTGCACAATAATGCCCGTGATGTAGATTTTCATGAACAGGGCTGACTCTTGGAGAGATGTGCAAGGCGCCATTTTCTTCCACTTTAAAAACTGGAGAGGATATTAAATGTCCCTCTGAAGAGTTCAGAAGATCGCGTCCACCTGTAGGAAAGAACATTTATGTCAATATTAAAATCACATTAATTTTCCATGCAAAAGGGGTGGATTGAGTCACCCAACAGATTCGGCACCTCATTCCTTTACAGTAGTAGAAAATTATAGCAAAAGGGTTTTGGGATTATAGTGGTGCCACATATGCCGAGAAAGTTACAAGATTAATAAAAAATATATCAATTTTTTTTTTTTTTTTAGGGGTGCACCGAATGGGGTTTTTGGTGCCAAAACCAATACCGAAAATGGAAAATACACTAGGCCGAAAATGACCCATACCGAAACTTTTATAAAAAATATATATTTTATACAAGAGACGGTCAGACACTGGGGACATGGTATAGGAGATGGTTAGAGACTTGGGACATGATACAGGAGATGGTCAGAGACTGGGGACATGGTACAGGAGATGGTCAGAGACTGGGGACATGGTACAGGAGATGGGGACATGATACAGGAGATGGTCAGAGACTGGGGACATGATACAGGAGATGGTCAGAGACTGGGGACATGGTACAGGAAATGGTCAGACACTGGGGACATGGTATAGGAGATGGTCAGACACTGGGGAAATGATACAGGAGATGGTCAGAGACTGGGGACATGGTACAGGAGATGGTCAGAGACTGGGGACATGGTACAGGAGATGGTCAGAGACTGGGGACATGGTACAGGAGATGGTCAGAGACTGGGGACATGGTACAGGAGATGGTCAGAGACTGGGGACATGGTACAGGAGATGGTCAGAGACTGGGGACATGGTACAGGAGATGGTCAGAGACTGCAGACATAATACAATGTTTTGGCAGATCATGGGGTGGTCATAGTGTTTTGGGTGATCATGGGGGGGGGTCATAATATTTATGCGGATACTCCTGACCCCTGCACTGTCCTTACCAAAATGTACATTGCTTTTGACAGGCCAGAGATGGTCAGAGACTGGGGACATGATACAGGAGATGGTCAGAGACTGGGGACATGGTACAGGAGATGGTCAGAGACTGGGGACATGGTACAGGAAATGGTCAGAGACTGGGGACATGGTACAGGAGATGGTCAGAGACTGCAGACATAATACAATGTTTTGGCAGATCATGGGGTGATCATGGGGGGGTCATAATGTTTATGCTGATACTCCTGACCCCTGCACTGTCCTAACCAAAATGTACATTGCTTTTGACAGGCCAATCCTAGCCCAGTCAAACCCAGGCCAGAATTTATACCGGCCAGCCAGGTCATAACTCAGTCCAGAAGTCAGTGGAGCCAACCAGGCCAGAATTCAGCCCAGCCAGCTGGTCAAGAACTCAACTCAACTGAGCCCAGCCAGCCAGGCTTGAACTTAACTCAGCCAGCTCAGAACTCCCAGGCAGTCAGCCAAGACAGCACTCTGCCCAGATCCACGTCTAGTAGAATCGTAAATAAAAGTGGATGCCAAGTTTTTTGCTGAAGCTAAAAAGGTGAGCTTTGTTTCTATATTTTACAGTGACATTTGTATTATTATAATAAAGTAGTGTAAAAAAGGCCTATAATACACTGCTTAGCGCCACTTGGATGAATACCTATACACAAGGAGTAAAAGAAAAAAGATCTAAATCTTAGGTTAACTGCTAAATAAATAGCAGACAACCTAAACAAAAGCAGCTGTTTAAAAAGAAAAGCATATATAAACAAGTACTCTAACACTTATTGAAAAGGTAAGTCCATTCAACAAAAATAAAGCACAACAGCGCTACTCTATAGGTGATGTTATCACTCCCACCAAGCAGTCCAAAAATCAAAAGTCAATGCTGAGAAGCAGATGAGAAATGTCCCAGAAGGAGTGTTGAAAAAGAAAGAAAAATAGCAGCGTGCACCATCCACCAAAAATCTTCTTAATTCACCAGTTGTGATCACTTGCCCCGTTGGGGTTCAAACTCACCGCAATGAAATATAAAATATGCCTTTCAGTGAATAACACTTCATTAACCATGGATCTCAGCGGACAGCTTCTATCATGGAACCAGATGCTTTAAGGACCCTCAGGTAAAACAATCAAGAACAGAAAAAGCCACCATAGCGTAATTCAGCTTTTAATATGTAAAACCCTCAAGTCCCAGTACATCAGGCTCCCCTTATATATTCAACATACATTCATTCAAACAGTAATAGGCATTTGAAAATATCACCAGATCCTCATGCGATCGGCGTCAGTGTCTCCTCCTCGCACCGCTGACAGGATACCAGGCAGAGTTACAGCTGCCTCGTCCTGCTTCGGTGGAGCGCGGGGATCCTTCAAATGTATGGTGTAGCAAGCGCCCTGACTAGTTTCGACCAGTGAATGGCTTCTACAGAGGGCGTGGCTACACAGCTGACTCAGTCCAATATATATCACATGGTATCCTGTCAGCGGTGCGAGGAGGAGACACGGACGCACACGGTCGGAATATCCGACCAACAGCTCACATCGAACATTTGTTGTTGGAAATTCCGATCGTGTGTAAGCGGCATAATGGGACCTTACTAGAGTAAAATACATTTTAAAAAATACAGCAAAGAAAAAAAAAACATATATACTTGTTCTGATATTTAGGGAAGATTCCTCCTCTTTAATTGGTACCATCATTCCAACCATCCCTGTAGACAGCTGATCACCCCTCATATACGTCTCTTCTTCCGATTTAATCTCAACTTTCATATCAATCATTTCTTCACCCTAAACCAACAGAATGATACCAAACACAACAAAAAAAATGTAGACAAAAATTTATTGAGTCTACAAAGAAGAGTTTTTGAATCTTTTTAAGCTCTGGATTCTCAATCCCACCTACCTGATGATGGTGAGGGATGGTGTGATCTTCCTGTGTGGAATCCCGGGAATAAAGAGGACGGGGACATCTCTCTGGTGGGTTTCCATTACTGGATCCATCTGTAGGAAACACACACACTGACTGAATACATTGGCCTAGATTCACATAGAGCGGGCACACATTACGCCGCCGTAACGCAAACAATGTACGCTACGCCAACGCAGCGCAGAGAGGCAAGCATGGAATTCACCAAGCCAGTGCTCCCTACGCTGCCCTGGGTTTCGAAGGCGTACGCCAGCGTAGGTGGAAGTGGGCGTGAGCCATGCAAATGAGGCGTGACCCCATGCAAATGATGGGCCGAGGGCCAGACAGATACATATCACGAACTGCGCATGCGCCGAGACGTGGACGCATCCCCCTGCGCATGCTCACAATCACGTCAGAACAACTGCCTAAACTACGCCGGATCACTGCGTACGGCGTGAACGCAACCTACGCCCAGCCAGACACGACCAACGTAAAATACGCCGGCTTGTGTTCCCTGGTGCAGACCTTTGTATGTCTGCTGCTGGGTTACACCTCCTTTATGGGGAATAACTTTACGCCGGACGTAGAACTTACGCACACTGCTTTGGGCGCACATATGTTCGCGAGTCGCAGTATTTCACTCATTTGCATATTTGAATGGGTAATCAATGGGAGCACCACCATGTGTCCAGCGTAAATGTGCGCCCACCCTACGCCGGCAAGTTACGTCGGCGGGATGAAGCCTGTTTTTAGGCGCATCTTGTGGGTCTGGCGCACAGATACGACAGCGCACATTTGCGCTTACGTCGGCGTATCTTGTTATACGTCGGCGTAAGTGCTTTGTGAATCCGGGCCATTGTTTCTATGCCTATATGGGGTAAAGGAAATTAAACTTTAGAGAAAATGTGATAGTGTATTCAACTATTGAAAATGTTTGTTGTTTGTTGTTTAAAAAAAATTATTTCCTCTGCAGTCAGTAGGAATCTGTGGGTTTACTACATATGGGTGTCACACAGTTTTGCATACAATATCTCCTCCTCATTTGTTGGGAACATGACATTATATTGAGGAATGGAGATGGACCTTTCATATGGTGTACAGTATCTCCTCCTCATTTGTTGGGAACATGACGTTATATTGAGGAATGGAGATGGACCTTTCATATGGTGTACAGTATCTCCTCCTCATGTGTTGGGAACATGATGTTATATTGAGAAATGGAGATGGACCTTATATATGGCCTTCTCCATGTCTGTCTGTCCACCTGCAAGGTGATTAATGTGGCCAGTCTCTGGGTGGAGACCAAACCTGATTTAAGCCAGCCAAGCCTGCAATCTCAGTATCTCCTCATTTGTTGGGAACATGACATTATATTGAGGAATGGAGATGGACCTTTCATATGGTGTACAGTATCTCCTCCTCATTTGTTGGGATTACTAGGACTTCCATAAAAGTAATACATTAACCAGGCTGATTATGTACCATATGGTGTACAGTATCTCCACCACATTTGTTCGGCACATTAGGTACGTAGATGATATTCTTATAGACAGCAATGGACAATTCTTCTATGTGGATTTTTTTTTATTACAAGATAGAACACTATGCGAGATTGGCGAGATCTAGAAAAGGTAAAGATCGCTCTATATTAAGACACCTCTCAACTCAACTCAGATAGGGTTTCTTCTGGGCAGGCTGTTCTCATCTCAACAGAGGTTGACATTTGCTAAACCTCCCTTTCAATTGTGCTGCCTAATTAAAACTCACAGAAATAAAATGATAATATAAAATGTTCTTGTATTATTGTTTATTTTTTTACCTGTCTTTATATCTAAAGACGATTTTGCTTGTTTGGATACCATCACCATTTCTTCTTCTTCTTCCACTTTAAATTCAAATGTCCTATTTATCAGCTCTTTGTTCTAAACCAACAGAGAAATAGAAAATAACATGTTTAAAAATCTGATTGTAAAAAAAAAACGAGTAGAAGAATAGAGTAAAAGTTTAGAATAACTTCTGAGGTCTAGCTTTTCGAACCCGCCTACCTGATATTGGTGAGGGATGGTGGGATCCTCCTGTGTGGAATCCCGGTAATACAGAGGACGGGGACATCTCTCTGGTGGGTTCCCATTACTGGATCCATCTGTAGGAAACACACACTGACTGAATACAAAGCACTGCTTATAGACCTCTTAATAAACAAGGTTCAATAAATGCTTGATTGGACGTAACGCGTAAGGGCGGTCAGATCATTGAGTCAGATGATGGGGGATCTAGGTGGACCCTCCGTACTGCTCTCTCCTTTACAATAAAGTCTCCTCTTACCCGGTGATGTGAGGGGCGGCTGATTGTCCATCATGACGTCCTTGTAGAGATCCTTGTGTCCTTCTAAATACTCCCACTCCTCCATGGAGAAATAGACAGTGATATCCTGACACCTTATAGGAACCTGACACACACAATGATACAGTCACCATCCAGACACATCCCTTGTCTGTTACTGGATAATGTCCCAGAATTCCCGGCACCGCTCACCTCTCCTGTCAGCAGGACACCCATTTTGTTGGCGACTTCTAGAATCTGCTGCTCATGTTCACCTTTAGAATTTAAGTGAGGAGGAGGTAGAATAGAGGAACTTTGGCTTTTGGACAATCTTGGGGGCAATCTGTGATTTGTCTTCTCTCCGTTCTGCTCAAAAGAGGTCTTCTTTACTACTGAACACTCCTGTATAATAGAGCAAATATATTGTCAGAACACTTCATTTCTCCTACCTGTGTATATTATTAATAGAGATAAGAGTGACGTCGTGTGACCTCCCAGAATCCTCCTCACCTCTCCGGTCAGGTCTGTGTTTTATTAATAGAGATAAGAGTGATGTCATGTGACCTCCCAGAATCCTCCTCACCTCTCCAGTCAGCAGGTAGATGACATCAATAGTATGGTTTAGTATTTTATTTAGGTTGTATTGCTTTTCTGCCGTGTATTCCTGACTTAATGTCTCCATATCCTCCTTCATGACGTCCTTGTAGAGGTCCTTGTGTCCTTCTATATACTCCCACTCCTCCATGGAGAAATAGACAGTGACATCCTGACACCTTATAGGAACCTGACACACACAATGATACAGTCACCATCCAGACACATCCCTTGTCTGTTACTTGATAATGTCCCAGAATTCCCGGCACCGCTCACCTCTCCTGTCAGCAGCTCCATCATCTTCTTGGTGACTTCTATAATCTTCTGGTTGATAAATCTTTTATTTGTCATGGGGTGAAGTGAAGGTCCATGGGGAAGGATAATGGGTGTTAATCCCTCACCAGATGTCTTCCGCGCCACTTCATAATCCTGAGGGGACAACAACAGTTATAACTGCTTACAATCACAGAATCCTCCTCAGAATCAAATTTATTATCTTATGTGGGCTTTAAAGTGGAGTTCCACCCAAAAATAGAACTTCCACTATTTGGAATCCTCCCCCCCCCCCTCCGGTTTCACATTACGCACCTTTCAAGGGGGAGGAGGGAGCACATACCTGTGTAATACAGGTATTTGTTCCCACTTCCGGGTATAGATGACCTCGTGACCTACGCCATTTCCTGCGCCTACACTGTCCTCCCCCGCTGTCTTCTGGGAGACACACAGGTCCCAGAAGACAGCAGGGACCAGTGAGGAATTGCGCATGCGCAGTAGGGAACCAGGAAGTGAAGCCGCAAGGCATCACTTCCTGATTCCCTCACCGAGGATTGCAGCGGCAGTAGCCAAGAGCTGAGCGACTGATCGGCTTCCGACATCGTGGGCGCCATGGACAGGTAAGTGTCCATGTATTAAAAATCAGCAGCTGCAGGTCTGCGTTTTATTAATAGAGATAAGAGTGATGTCATGTGACCTCCCAGAATCCTCCTCATCTCTCCGGTCAGCTCTATGTTTTATTAATAGAGATAAGAGGGATGTCATGTGACCTCCCAGAATCCTCCTCACCTCTCCGGTCAGGTCTGTTTTATTAATAGAGATAAGAGTGATATCATGTGACCTCCCAGAATCCTCCTCACCTCTCCGGTAAGCAGGTAGATGATCTCCAGGGTGAGGTTTAATATCCGCCCAGTCATGTGACTCCGTTCTTCATTCATCCTCATTGGAGGTGGTCATGTGATCTAACAGAGATGAAATCGATTTCAACTGGTAATTAAGAGACCTCTTACTCATAGAGGGTCACCTATAGCCCACACCCCTTGCTATCATTTTACACATTATTATATTTTAACATGCTGAAAAATTATGGATTTAGAAAAGTTCTTAGACCAGATATTTAAAAAATAATTTGAGTATTAGAAAAGACTAAAATGATAATGATGAGGGTTTAAAAACGTTGCCTCCCCCATGTTTATACATGAGCTGCATACTAAAAGAAAATATATGAGCCAATTGGTTCCAAACCCATACAAATCAATGAGCAAAAAAAATAAAATTACAACACGCAGCTTTTAATTGTAGTTTAAGTGTAAAATAAACACTTAAAAACGTGTAAAGAAACCAAAAAACCACACTCTTATACCATAAAATACATATCATAAATCACCATAGTGAATAAACAAATACATCTTCAATTGAATTATAAAAGTATACATAAAAGATGTGAAGCCCGTGTATAAAACCCACATGTGAATAAAGTCCTCAGTGAGTATAGGAAAGGTTCCTCTCCACCCGCATGTAGACACACTATGCACTCACCAGACTTATATATATTGGGCGATTCCTATACAATACATGCTGATCCTTGTCTTCCTTGATGTAAATGCAATACAACCTTCTTTTTTAATAAATTATTTGAATTACTGCACCATTAGAGTTTTCTTTCCTTTCCCTCTAGATAGTGTATTCAAAGCTCCAGTGTTGCCATATAGAGGTAGAGGAAAGAACAACTTCATGGTGCGGTAATTCAAATAATTTATTTAAAAAAGAAGGCTGTATTGCATTTGCATCAAAGAAGACAAGGATCAGCATGTATTGTATAGGAATCACCCAATATTTATATATATTCTACTAAATGGATGACAGCAGCGTTTTGGATTCATTCAGGTGACCTCATGTACGACATCTTGGATTTTCCATATGCCCAACTTGACTCCCGGTAATAGGGGTCAATTAAGTCTGGTGAGTGCATTGTGTGTCTGCATGTGGGTGGAGAGGATCCTTTCCTATACTCACTGAGGACTTTATTCACATGTGGGATTTATACATGGACTTCACAATTTTTATGTACTGTATTTATCGGCGTATAACAGGGTGAATACTTGTTATATGCCGATCCCTGCTGTCTCTGAGGGAAGAGGAGCGAGCGCCGCTGAATTACACAGAGCCGCGATCTCCTGTGTACCCGGCGCTTCGTCACGTACAGCCACGCCTCCTGGCCCTGCATTGGGCCACTGTTCAGTCTATCATATGAGCAGGGCCAGGAGGCGTGGCTGTGAGTGACTGAGCGCCGGGTACACAGGAGATCGTGGCTCTGTGTAATTGAGCTGCGCTCGCCCCTCCTCTTCCCTCAGAGACAGCAGAGATAATCCAACACTGTGTAATCCAACACTGGCGAGGCTGCAATGATGGGCATTGAACAGGCTGCATTGTTGGGCCAATTAAATGGCTGAAGCTGGGCACTGAGCAGGGTGCATTTTTGGGCAATTTAGTGGCTGCAGATGGGCACTGAGCAGGGTGCATTGTTGAGCAATTTAGAGGCTGCAGATGGGCACTGGCGAGGCTGCATTGATGAGCTGTGACCCTAATTTTGCTTCAAAGTTCTTTATTTAAAAATGTAAGTTTTTTTCCCGGAAACTTCCCTCTTAAAATGAAAGTGTGTGTTATACGCCGATAAAAACTGTATTTTTTATAATTCAAATGAAGATGTATTTATTCACTATGGTGATTTATATGTATTTTATGATAGAAGTGCGCGGTTTCTTTGTTTCTTTTCACAAGCTGCATGCTGTTGGTGAAAAATCTCAGCGTAAATACCTTTTCTATTTTTTTTTACTACAGTGCAGTAATTTATTTGCAGAGCTGAGGCTCCCCTGTAGCTGTTCTTTTCAATATTTTGTTATAATCTATTATGATTTTTTTTTTTAAACAATGTAATTGTAATTGACAGTTATATTATTAATTGGATGGCTCCATAGATAAACACTTCAGCCTGAAGAGGGCAGTGCAATTTGCAATTTTTATTTTTTTTTCTAGTTCAATGATTTTCATTGAGAATTTCAAAAGCAGAAATCATAAGGCCCTGTAAACACGATCGGACAAAACCGATGAAAATGGACTGAAGTTCAGTTTTATTGGTCCAAACCGACTGTGTGTACGCCCCATCGGTCAGTTATCCTTCAGTCCAAAAATTTAGAACTTGCTTTGAAATTCAACCGATGGACGCCTGACCGATAGGTCAAAACCGATGGTTAGTACGCAAAAGCATCGGTTCCAAACCCGCGCATGCTCAGAATCAAGTCGACGCATGCTTGGAAGCATTGAACTTCATTTTTCTCTGCACGTCGTTGTGTTTTACGTCACCGCGTTCTGACTCGATCAGTTTTTGAACTGATGGTGTGTAGGCACATCAGACCATCAGTCTGCTTCATCGGTTAACCAATGAAAACGGTCCGGCCGACCGTGTGTATGCGGCCTAACAAATACTAGGCCCACGCAGGGGCAATGACATCAGTTGACATTGGGTCATAACCGAGGAAATCAGAACAACGAATCGGTGATACAGTCAAGAGGCAAGCAATATATACCAAAGATTATGAACAGACAGTATAACGGGTTGCCTCGGAAGGGTTGAGTAGTCAAAATTAATTAGGAGGGGTAGAAAGCAAGAAAGGGGGGGGGGGGTAAAAAGAGTAGGGATGGGGGTGCGGGGGAGAAGCTCCCCACAAACTTGATTCCCAATGTATGTAGAAGGCTAGAGTAAAACAGGCTTGCTGGGTTTAAAGAGGGCAGGGCATAATTAAGGCATAGTCCCCAAATCTGTAAATAATGTAGGCTGGGAGTCATATGGTCCCTGACTGCCTGTAAAGAAACAGGGCTGAATTCCGAGAGCAATGCTGTACCATTGTTGCTGTTCCCTCCCACCATCGGACTATGGACATAAGAGAGACGGGGCTGTGCCCAGTATATACACTCAACTACCACTGTATTAGATACACCTGTTCAATTGCTTGGCAACACAAATTGCTAATCAGCAAATCGCATGACAGCAACTCAATGGGGCAGATCCACAAAAGAATTACGCCGGCGTATCTCTCGATACGCCGCGTAATTTCAAATTTCCTGCGTCGTATCTTTGTTTTGTATCTACAAAACAAGATACGACTGCATCTCGGATCGATCCGACAGGCGTACGTCTTAGTACGCCGTCGGATCTTAGGTGCATTTTTTCGGCGGCCGCTAGGTGGCGTTTCCGTCAAATTCCGCGTCGAGTATGCAAATTAGCTTGTTACGGCGATCCACGAACGTACGTCCGGCGCATTTTTTTACGTCGTTTGCGTTCGGCTTTTTCCGGCGTATAGTTACCCCTGCTATTATGAGGCGTACTCAATGTTAAGTATGGCCGTCGTTCCCGCGTCGCCTTTTGAATCTTTTACATCGTTTGCGTAAGTCGTTCGCGAATAGGGATTTGCGTAGAATGACGTCACCGTCATAAGCATTGGCTTGTTCCGGTTTAATAACGAGAATGCGCACTGGGATACCCCCACGGACGGCGCATGCGCTGTTAAAAAAAACGTTGTTTACGTCGGGTGACACGACGTATTTACATAAAACACGCCCCCATCACATCCATTTGAATTCCGCGCCCTTACGCCGCCAAAGATACACTACGCCGCCGTAACTTACGGCGCAAATTCTTTGAGGATTCGAGAAAAAAAAGTTACGGCGGCGTAGTGTATCTTAGATACGCTGCGCCCGGCGGAGATATGCGCCGAGGTACGTGAATCTGCCCCAATGCATTTAGGCATCTAGACGTGGCGAAGACGACTGTCTGAAGTTCAAACAGAGTATCAGAATGGGGATTTAAGTGACTTTGAACGTGGCATAGTTGTTGGTGCCTACCGGTATTTTCACACACACAACCATCTCTCGGGTTTACAGAGAATGGTGAGGAAAAGAGAAAATATCCAGTGAGCGGGAGTTGTGTGGAGGAAAAAGCCTTGTTGATGTCCGAGGAGAATGGGCAGACTGGTTCCAGACGATAGAAAGGCAACAGTAACTCAAATAAGCACTCCAAGGTATGCAGAATACCATCTCTGAATGCACACCACATTGAACCTTGAAGCAGATGGGCTACAGCAGCAGAAGACCACACCGGGTGTCACTCGTGTCAGCTAAGAACAGGAAACTGAGGTTACAATTCACACAGGCTCCCCAAAATTGGACAATAGAAGATTGGAAAAACGTTGCCTGGTCTGGTGAGTCTGTATTTCAGCTGAGACATTCAGATGGTCGCGTCAGAATTTGGCGTAAACAACATGAAAGCATGGATTTATCCTGCCTTGTATCACCGGTTCAGGCTGCTGGTGTAATGGTGGGGGAGATATTTTCTTGGCACACTTTGGGCCCCTTAGTACCAATTGAGCATCGTTTAAACGCCACGACCTACCCGAGTATTGTTGCTGACCATGTCCATCCCTTCATGACTACAGTGTCCCCATCTTCTGATGGCTCCTTCCAGCAGGATAATGTCACCATGTCACAAAGCTCCAATCATCTCACCATTGGACAATGAGGTCACTGTCCTCCAATGGTTTCCACACTGACCAGATCTCATCCAATAGAGCACCATTGGGACGTGGTCGACAAATCTGCAGCAACTGCGTGATGCTATCATATCTCTATGGGTCAAAATCTCTGAGGAACATTTCCAACACTTTGTTGAATCTATGCCACGAAGAATGAAGGCAGAAGAGGGTCTAACCCGGTACTAGCAAGGTGAACCTAAGAATGTATCCGGTGAGTGTATAATACTATCACCCCTTGGCTTTAATGTCAATCGCCACGGCAAAAACCGCGATCCTTTTTTTAATCGTGGATTCTCCTGCTCTAGGCTTTGAGGACATGAGTAGGGGGATCCGGAATGACCCGGCCTGCAGTTCATCGGAGTGAAAAGGGCGTGAGTTCCGAGTTCGGCTAGAGATAAGTTCTTCGGAGGACGCCCAAGCTCAACTCCACTCCAGTGTTGCCAACCTACCAGATTGAAATTTACTAGCACGACACTCGAAATTTACTGGCGCAGCCACGTTTTTACTGACATTTCACAAAAACTACTAAATTTAATTTTTAGGTGCAAATTTCAATGTTTAGGCTACAAACAAGTACGCTAGGCAAATAGCAATGTGGTTTAGGTAGATATGTAAAAAAAAAACCTATTTTTGTTATTTTCGATATAATAAGGGCAAATTATTTAGTCGCATCACCCCCTGCCTCCATCCCCCTCTGCCACCTACAACCCCTGCTTTCACCCCCCTCTGCGGTGCCCCAATCTCCCCCAGGCTCCATTGTCCCCTGCCTTCATCCCCCTCTGCAATGCCACCAACAACCCCTGTCTCCATCCCCCACCCTCTGTGGTGCCTCCAATCTCCCCCTGCCTCCATTCCCCTCTGCGGTGCCACCGCAGCCACCATCACCCCCTGCCTCTAATCTCCATGCGCAGTTCCAAGCCAAACCGATCTCGGCTATTTTTACTGGCACCTTCCCACAACCATGGACATTTACGAACGGAGGAAAAAAGTACCGTTTTTACGAACTGTCCGTAAAAAAACGGACGGTTGGCAACACTGCTCCACTCTGGATGTACAGTTCAATTGAGTGCTGTATGTTTTGTTTTAAATTATAAATATTATTATAGTCACATAATATATTTCTGTAGCAGCATCAGCTACTGGAGCTACAGAACAGACATGACAGGAGAATTACTGGGTGTAAATATAAAATAATATCTTATTACCTCCTCTGCTGCCAGTTCCAGCAATGTCTCCTTTCTACTTCCTCCCAATTGACCTCTGACCCGGAACTTCCTGTTTATTCTCCTACATCACTTCCTGTTTCCATTCTGTGTGTTCCATTCAGAATGGGCGAGATCACCACCTTGTGGAAAGTATAAGAACTACAGCCTTCATAAAGAGACCCTGTCACCAGCACATTCATTTTAACCACTTCGCCTCGGGAAGGTTTACACCCCTTTCATGACCAGGCCATTTTTGTGATACGGCACTGCGTTACTTTTAACTTACAATTGTACTTTTTTCCCCATAGATAGAGCTTTCTTTTAGTGGTATTTGATCACCTTTGCAATTTTTTTTTTTTTGATGCTATATAAAAAAAAAAGACCAACAATTTAAAAATATATATATATATTTTTTACTTGCTACACCAAATAAAAAAAATGTAAAAAAAAACAAAAACAAATTTCTTCATCAATTTTGGCCAATATGTATTCTGCAACACTGTGCCCAAACAAAATTGACGTCCTTTCTTTACCCACAAATAGAGCTTTTTTTTATGGAATTTGATCACCTCTACTTTTTTTTTTTTTTTTTGCGCTATAATAAAAAATTTGAAAAAATAACAATATTTTATACTTTTGGCTATAATAAATATCCCCCATAAAATTGAAAAAAAAAAAAAAAAATATTCATCAGTTTGGGCCGATTTGTATTCTTCTACAAATTTGTGGTAAAAAAAAAAGCGTACAGTGGAATCTCGCATTACAAGCATAATCCATTCCAGGAGAATGCTCGTAATCCAAAGTACTCGCATATCAAAGCGAGTTTCTCCATTGAAGTCAATGGAAACGAAAATTATTTGTTCTGCATTGACTTCAATGGGATGCAATACCGCATGCGGCCAGAGGCGTGGGGACGCCGGAGAGCCTTGGAAACAGCCAAAATTTGCTGAGGTCAGCTGAGCTGTCCTCAGGCCTTTCTGTACATTTCTGAAGGTTTGATTTTTGAGTGAAACTTTTCCCGCACTCTGAACATGAATAAGGAAGCTCACTTGAGTGAAGTCTCTGGTGTATATGAAGGTCTCCTTTCTTAATAAAACCTTTCCCACACTCTGAACACGAATAAAGAAGCTCACCTGTGTGAAGTCTCTGGTGTATATGAAGGTCTTCTTTCTTAGTATAACCTTTCCCGCACTCTAAACATGAATAAGGACGTTCACCTGTGTGCACTCTCTGGTGCGTACGAAGGCTTGTTTTTTGAGTGAAACATTTCCCGCACTGTGAGCATGAATATGGACGCTCTCCTGTGTGAAGTCTCTGGTGTGCAAGTAGGCTCACTTTATGAGTGAAACATTTCCTGCAATCTGAGCATGAATAGGGACGCTCTCCGGTGTGAAGTCTCTGGTGTGATAGTAAGTTTGTTTTATGAGCGAAACATTTCCTGCACTCTATGCATGAATAAGGACGCTCTCCCGTGTGAATTTTCTGGTGTTTATTAAGTTCTCCTTTCATATTGAAACACTTCCCGCACACCAAACATGAATAAGGATGCTCACCCATGTGACTTCTCTGGTGCGCAAGAAGCTGTCCTTTCACAGTGAAACATTTCCCGCACTCTGAACACGAATAAGGACGCACACCCGTGTGACTTCTCTGGTGTATAAGAAGGTCTATTTTCGCAATGTAAACTTTTTCCACACTCTGAACACGAATGAGGACGCTCATCTGTGTGAGTTTTCTGGTGTCTAACAAAGTTTGCTTTCATAGTGAAACATTTCCCGCACTCAGAACACGAATAAGGGCGCTCCCCCGTGTGAGTTTTCTGGTGCGTATGAAGGCCTGCTCTTTGAGTGAAACATCTGCCGCACTCCGTGCTGCTATTAGTGCTACCCATCAATGCCCATTAGAAAAGGGAAGAATGGTCTGGCGTTACCCGAAAAGCATCTCAATATATACAACAAAACACAAAAAGTTGCCCCGGGACTTTAATTGAGGTGAATGTGATTAGCCAGTCACATGACACAAGTAAATACATTATTAAAGTTTAATAAAAGTTGTCATACATACATACATACATTGAAGCCGGTCAGCTGATACATACAGTGTAAAACAGAATCATTACACATATAGCAGTATAGATGTACAAAGCAATATGCACACGCATAGAAAGTGACCCAACACATTTCGCAAGACCAGGCTCTCTTCATCAGGGGTAGATGCGTGTTCATTACATCAACGGCTAGGTCAGACTACCAGATGCTGAATACCCAGAGCAATAAGCACCCAGCTCGGGAGCTGAGGAGGCAAGAAAAACCCAGACCCAACCCGGGGGAGCAGGCATTGCTGGGATGTGAGTGTGTGTCCCCAAAGATCTCCCAATATCCATAGAGAATATCAACTGTAGTTAGTGAAGCTACCACATATGAAATAGGGTTGAAGCAGCAAAGAAGCTGTGCCCATTAACTACTTGCCGACCAGCCGCCGCAGTTATACGGCGGCAGGTCGGCTCCCCTGCGCGAGAGCCCGTAGCTCTACGTCAGCTCTCAAAGCGGCCACTAGGGGCGCGTGTGTGCCCCCCGCTCGTTCCTGACTCCCGTGTGCGTGCCCGGCGGGCGCGATCGGCGCCAGGGATCCCGCGATTGCTCGTTACAGAGCGAGGACCGGGAGCTGTGTGTGTAAACACACAGCTCCCGGTCCTGTCAGGGGAGAAATGCCTGACTGTCTGTTCATACAATGTATGAACAGCAATCAGTCATTTCCCCTAGGCCACCCCCCCTACAGTTAGAACACACCCAGGGAACATACTTAACCCCTTCCCCGCCCCCTAGTGTTAACCCCTTCCCTACCAGTGGCATTTGTATAGCAATGGTCCCAAAAATGTGTCCGAAGTGTCCGCCATAATGTCGCAGTACCGAAGAAAAAAAAAACGCTGATCGCCGCCATTACTAGTAAAAAAATAAATAAAAAAAAATGCCATAAAACTATCCCCTATTTTGTAGACGCTATAACTTTTGCGCAAACCAATCAATAAACGCTTATTGCGATTTTTTTTTACCAAAAATATGTAGAAGAATACGTATCGGTCTAAACTGAGGGAAAAAAAAACATTTTATATATATATATATATATATATATATATATATGTTTGGGGGATATTATAGCAAAAAGTAAAAAATATTGTTTTTTTTTCAAAATTGTCGCTCTATTTTTGTTTATAGCGCAAAAAATAAAAACCGCAGAGGTGATCAAATACCACCAAAAGAAAGCTCTATTTGTGGGGAAAAAAAGGACATCAATTTTGTTTGGGAGCCACGCCGCACGACCGGGCAATTGTCAGTTAAAGCGACGCATTGCCGAATCGCAATAAGGGGCAAGGTCCTTAACCTGCATAATGGTCCGGGTCTTAACCGGTTAAGAAGGATGTCTTTCAGAGTGCGGGAAGTGTTTCACTGTGAACACGGTTTAAGGACGCTCTCCTGTGTGAATTCTCTGGTGTTTAAGAAGGTTTCTTTTCGCAGTGAAACGTTTCTCGCACTTTGAACATGCATAAGGGCGCTCTCCTGTGTGACTTCTCTGGTGTTTAAGAAGCTTTCCTTTCACTGTGAAACTTTTCCCACACTCTGAACACGGATAAGGACTCTCTCCTGTGTGACTTCTCTCGTGTATAAGAAGGCCATCTTTCACGGCAAAACTTTTCCCGCACTCTGAACACTTATAAGGACGCTCTCCTGTGTGACTTCTTTGGTGTTTATGAAGGCTTCCTTTCGCAGTGAAACACTTCCCACACTCTGAACACGAATAAGGACGCACACCCGTATGACTTCTCTCGTGTAGAAGAAGGCTTCCTTTCACAGTGAATTGTTTCCCGCACTCTGAACACGAATAAGGACGCACACCCGTGTGAACTTTCTGGTGTGCACGCAGGTTTCGTTTCGCAATAAAACATTTCCCGCACTCTGAACATGAATAAGGACGCTCACCAGTGTGAATTCTCTGGTGTATAAGAAGATCTCCTTTCACAGCGTAACCTTTCTCGCACTCTGAACATGAATAAGGGTAGTCACCAGTGTGAGACATCGTGTGCATTAGCAGCTGCATTTTCGAACTGAAACATTTTCCACATTCTGGACATAAAAGAGGCTCATTCGTGTGAATTTTCTGGTGTCTAATGAGGTATGTGTTTTTAGTGAAACATTTCCCACACTCTGAACATGAATAACAACCCTCACCTGTGTGAATCCTCTGGTGATCTAGAAGGTTTACTTTACGAGTAAAACACTTCCCGCACTCTGAACATGAATGAGAACGCTTCCCTGTGTGGGTAGTCCTGTTGGTGTGAGACTTGAGATGAAGAAGAAGTTTAGATTTCATTTTAAAAGATTTTTCACACTCCATACAGGACAGTGAAGGATCTGCTGATCTAAGATGGTTGTCTGATGTACCAGAATGTGATTGGCCAGGAGGTTCCTCATGATTAGACAGATCCCTCGCTGTCTCCATATGATCCGGTCTGTGGTGTATATTTTGAGGGATGGGATTTACTTCTGGAGAATATTGTTTGACATTTTTTTCATCACAATCTGGAGATACTTCTATAAGAAAGGAATATTATAAGAAATGGATTTTCACATTTTACAATCACCATATCAATAATTCAGATGAAATATACAAAACATTCAAACAAACTATACTTCATGGAGTAATAATTGTGTACTGATGACATCGTTATATTGAGGAATGGAGATGGACCTTTCATATGGTGTACAGTATCTCCTCACTTGTTGGGAACATGACGTTATATTGAGAATGGAGATGGACGTTTCATATGGCCTTTTCCATGTCTGTCTGTCCACCTGCAAGGTGAATAATGTGGCCAGTCTTTGGGTGGAGACCAAACCTGATTTAAGCCAGCCAAGCCTGCAATCTCAGTATCTTCTCCTCATTTGTTGGGAACATGACGTTATATTGAGGAATGGAGATGGACCTTTTATATTGTGTGCAGTATCTCCTCCTCATTTGTTGTTAATATGACGTTAAGATTGAGGAATGGAGACGGACCTTTCATATGGCCTTTTCCATGTCTGTCTGTCCACCTGCAAGGTGATTAATGTGGTCAGTCTCTGGGTGGAGACCAAACCTGATTTAAGCCAGCCAAGCCTGCAATCTCAGTATCTCCTCCTCATTTGTTGGGAACATGACTTTATATTGAGGAATGGAGATGGACCTTTCATATGGTGTACAGCAGGGGTGTCAAACTCAATTTCATTGTGGGCCGCATGGGCATTATGGTTGTCCTCAAAGGGCCAGTTGAGCACCACACACCACCTTACACCAGATGTTAAGAGCCCACCCACCATCAGAAGTCAAGAGTCCCTCACCCTCTCTTACATCATAGTTCACCCCCCCCCCTTACCTTGTGCTGTTGCAAGGAAAGAAGCTGGGGGGTGGAACTGGGAAGCAAAAAGTACAGGGTATGGAGAAAGACCAGAGGGGGGTTGGAGCCAGCTGAATGGCGAGATCGGGAGAGGGCGGAAACCAGGGGGTTCTGCGGCTAGATCTGTAGGAGGCACATGATCAGTAGAAGGAGTTCTGGCCTCTCTGCTGCCAACTGCTGAGATGGGGGAAGACATGAGCCTCTCTGCAGCTGCACAGAGAAGGGCAGGATCTGGCAGAGGAGATCTGTCCTCCTCACTGCTGCCGACTGGTGAGACAAGATGGGGGCAGGAACAAGGATGTTGTCACAGCTGCAAGAGAGGTGCAAGGGCCAGATGAAATGACTTGGAGGGCCGCATTTGGACCACGGGCCTTGTGTTTGACACCTGTGGTGTACAGTATCTCCTCCTCATTTGTTAAGAACATGATGTTATATTGAGGAATGGAGATGGACCTTTCATATGGTGTACAGTATCTCCACCTCATTTGTTGGGAACATGACATTATTGGTGAATGGAGATGGACCTTTCATATGGTGTACAGTATCTCCTCCTCATTTGTTGGGAACATGATGTTATATTGAGGAACGGAGATGGACCTTTCAGATGGTGTACAGTATCTCCTCATTTGTTGGGAACATGACATTATATTGAGGAACGGAGATGGACCTTTCATATGGTGTACAGTATCTCCTCCTCATTTGTTGGGAACATGACATTATATTGAGGAATGGAGATGGACCGTTCATATGGTGTACAGTATCTCCTCCTCATTTGTTGGGAACATGACATTATATTGAGGAATGTAGATGGACCTTTCATATGGTGTACAGTATCTCCTCCTCATTTGTTGGGAACATGACGTTATTTTAAGGAATAGAGATGGACCTTTCATATGGTGTACAGTATCTCCTCCTCATTTGTTGGGAACATGACGTTATTTTAAGGAATAGAGATGGACCTTTCATATGGTGTACAGTTTCTCCTCCTCATTTGTTGGGAACATGACGTTATATTGAGGAATGGCGATGGACCTTTCGTATGGTGTACAGTATCTCCTCCTCATTTGTTGGGAACATGACCTTATATTGAGGAATGGAGATGGACCTTTCATATGCTGTACAGCAGGGCTTGACAAATTTGCTTGGAATCTAGGAGCTAACTAAAAAAGTTAGGAGCCAGGTTTTTTTTATTTTATTTACGACCGAAAAAGCTTTATTTTCAATATAAAAATTAACCAATCTTAAATTTACACAGAAAGATGACTAGAACCAAACATTATATAAAAGGCATTTAACTTGTGTAGGTAACAAAAATATTCTGACGTGACACCAAGTGTTTAATGCAATGTCATTTTTTTTTCACTTGGCTTTTTGTGGCCATGAATATGCCTTGTACGTTTGCAATTAGAGTACCAATGGTCAATAGCCTTTACAGGATCAAAATCCTTCACTGATGGTCCATTCATGTTGGTCATCAACAAATCGCCTAAACTTTCTTGCTGCATTAAAGATCTGAACTTATTTTTTACCAGGTTCATTAAGCTGAATCCTCTCTCACAACACGCGGTTGAGACAGGCAAGACAGACACTATAGACAACAAGTTTCCCAAAACTGGAAATCTGTCTGTGTTGGAGAGTGACAAATCCAGAAGTTCACACAGTTTCTTTCCTTTTCCAAGAACTTTAAATTCATACCACTCGTTGTGGATTGCATGCATGCTTTTTTCGTGCATTTCAGGCGCTGAGAGTTGTTTCTGGAAATGCTGAGCCAATGCGGTAATGTCATCCACACCATAGTCCTGTAGCGCTTTTCCCGATGGCCAGGCGAAGGTATCAAAAACTGCAGTGGAACGTTCAATATTCCTTTGAATGAGAAATCGCTCTTCTAGATATTTCGCACCGTGCTGAATCATTTTTTCCTTTTCGTTTTGGATCAAAGAAGTTGCGGTATTGCCGAGTCCATGCAACTGCACATCTTGATACTGTCCTTTGAGTGACGCTCCAGTTAGAAACCTCTCCTCGTGCTGTTTTGGCACATCTTTGAGCGATTTCAAAGAACAAATTGTGTTTTTCACGTGCAACTCAATGGTGCTTAAGAAAAGCTCTTCCCTTTGAAATAAAAGGGAGAGGTTCTTAATAATTTCTAGATAGTCGAGCAGAAAATGGAGCATGTGAACAAATTTAAAGTCGGTTAGCTTTTTCAACAAACCGCGTGCAACGGCAGAAGCGCTGTCCTTTTCCGCCGCGACGCTTTCGAGGTGGACCGTCACACATTTCCAGTCTTTGACAAGTGCGGAGAGAGCGCCGACTTTGCTCGACACCCATCTTATGTTATGCAAGTACTGAAAGTTCTGGATTTTCTCGTGAAAACTTTCAGCTACCTGCTTCAGCTGTCGCATTCTCTTGGGCGACTGCTGGTAAAACTGATACAGCTTCTTCAAAACGGAGTCGAGGTCGTCGATGCATTTTCCCTCCTTCACGGAGCTTAACACGCTTAGATTTAATCTGTGTGCGACGCAGTGAATGCCGATGACATGGCTGAGATTTCTACGTACTTTCTGTACCAGCCCATCTTCAGCTCCAATCATGCTTGCAGCACCGTCTGTACCAATTCCGATCAACTTGTTTGAAAAAAGCCAGTCTGAAAGACCATGTGTCTTCAGCTCTTTAGTGATGGCTTCTAAGTACCCATCTGCAGTTGCCATTTCAAGAGGTAGGACTGAGAGAAATACTTCTTTGATCCCATTGTTCTTGATGTATCTGACATACAATATCAATTCTTCTACTCCTCCTTTGTTAGTTGATTCATCTAGCATCAAACTAACGTATTTGGCCTTCTTTAGCTCGCAGATGAGTTCTTTCCGGATTACAGTTGCAATATGCGAGATGAATTCCTTGCATCTCTTGTCATTCGCATACTCCTCTCTCGCAGCAACCCCTAGTTTCTCCGTCAGCTCTAACAAACCTTTAAAGTCTGTATACGGCTTGTTGTGTTTTGCAATATAATAGGCCACATTAAATAGAACTTTCATGTGGTTGAACACCCCCTGGTCCATTTTCTTAACGCATGCAGGCAACGGCGTAGCTTCTGCAGCCAACAGGGCGTGTTTGGCTTTTATACATTTGTTATGCTGGAGTGACTGTCCATGTTTTTTGAAGGTCTCCAGTTTAAACGGTCCTGAAAACCCTTTCACAATCTTGGATGCGTGGTCAACAATGCCAGGGAAGGAGGAACAAATCTCACATATGGCTATGCCTGTGCTATGGTCAAATTTAAGCCACGTGAGTAGCTTGCACCAATCTTGTTTAAACTTCCTTCTTCTTTCATTTTGAGGGTGACTTGTTGAAGGGGACGTCTCTGCTGGTGGTTCTTCGCTTGTGCCGTTTGATTCTGCAGTAACATTTTGCACTGCACCTTCTGAACAAGAATTCTTTGCAAAGAAATTTGTCATCCGCGGTTGCTTGGCATCTTCTGGTGTCACAGCTTTGGCGGCACGTTTCATTTTTTCTGAATTCCCAAACAAAGATGTTTTTGTTAAATTCCCAAACAAAGAATATTTTAGTAAAAGATAAAATGGCGCAAAGATTATTCAGGCATAGTCTAGACCAGTGGTCATCAACCCTGTCCTCAGGGCCCACTAACAGGCCAGGTTTTATGTATTACCTTGGGGAGATGCAGACTAGAATACTGCCATCACTGAGCAGCAAATGATATCACCTGTGATGTATTTCAGTTATCTTGCAAACCTGGCCTGTTAGTGGGCTTTGAGGACAGGGTTGATGACCACTGGTCTAGACCAATGTTTCTCAACTCCAGTCCTCAAGGCGCCCCAACAGGTCATGTTTTCAGGATTTTCCTCAGATGAAACGGCTGTGGTAATTACTAAGGCAGTGAAACTGATCAAATCACCTGTGCAAAATAATGGAAAGCCTGAAAACATGACCTGTTAGGGCGCCTTGAGGACTGGAGTTGAGAAACACTGGTCTAGACCAGGGGTCTCCAAACTTTTCAAACAAAGGGCCAGTTTATTGTCCTTCTGACTTTAGGAGGGCCGGATTGTGGCCAGCAGGGACAGAAAATGTCCCAGGCCCAGCACCAGTGAGAATAAATATGGCCTCAGGGCTGGTGGTCAGTAGAAGGAGGAGTAGGGCCGCTATCAGTATGAGGAATCGTATCCCATCATTGATATCAGTAGAAGAAATAGTGGCCCCCTTGTTGGTATCAGTTGGAGGAATAGTGCCCCAAGGGCCGGAAAGGGCTAGCAACGGGCCACATCTGGCCCTCGGGCCGCAGTTTGGAGACCCTTGGTCTAGATAATTGTACAATATAGTGTGTGGGGCTGGCGGTGTAATCAATGTAAAGAAACACACTGGTGCTCTGGAAGATATAATAGAAAAAAGCAAGGTGCAGTATTAGGAAGTATTTATTATAGCAGCAACAAAAGACAGCCAAATGGCTACTCACAAGGTGATGATAGGCATGTAAAAGCGGATGGTCCGGCATCACACAGCAACAGTCCATGGGGTAGATGTAAGGAACCCAGATGGTAAGCGCTGAAGAATGAGGCAGTGATCAGGCGTCTGCAGGGGGATCAGATGGAGGGATCTGATGAAACAGCGGATGCTGAGAAACGCGTCATCCTATTGGTCCGTCTCTCCCTCGCGTCACTTCCGGTCCGACGTTGCGCTCCACGTTGAGGCGCACTTCCGGTTCCTAGGAGGTCACAATTTACACACGGCCAGCGTGTGTACAGGATTGAGGACTGAGGATCCCCCTGCAGATGCCTGATCACTGCCTCATCCTTCAGCGCTTACCATCTGGGTTCCTTACATCTACCCCACGGATTGCTGCTGTGTGGCACCGGACCATCCCCTTTTACATGCCTATCATATACATCACCTTGTGAGTAGCCATTTGGCTGTCTTTTGTTGCCGCTATAATAAATACTTCCTCATACTGCACCTTGCTTTTTTCTAAAGAATATTTTGTACACGTTATTACTTAATGGCAAAAGGCCAGATCCACGTAGGAGATACGCCGTCATATCTCTGAGGCGCCGTATCTTGGCGCCTGATTCAAAGAATCAGATACGCCAGAATTTTGCTAAGATACGACCAGCGTAAGTCGCCTACGCTGTCGTATCTCAACTGCATATTTACGTTGGCCGCTAGGGGCGTGTACGCTGATTTACGCCTAGAATATGTAAATCAGCTAGATACGCCAATTCACGAACATACGCCCGGCCGTCGCTGTACAGATACGCCGTTTTTTACGTTAGGCTTTTTCCGGCGTAAAGTTACCCCTGCTATATGAGCCGCAGCCAAAGTTAAGTATGGACGTCGGGCCAGCGTAGAATTTTTCGTCGATTACGTTGTTTGCGTAAGTCGTTCGCGAATAGGGCTGTGCGTCATTTATGTTCACGTCGAAAGCATTGGCTTTTTGCGGGTTAATTTGGAGCATGCGCACTGGGATACTTTCATTTACGTGGGGTCACAATACATTAACAAAAAACACGCCCACATGTTCCATATTTGAATTAGGCGGGCTTACGCCGGCCTATTTACGCTACGCCGCCGCAACTTTGCTTTGAGAATACTGCACTTGCCTGTCAAAGTAGCGGCGGCGTAGCGTAACTACGATGCGCTACGCCTGCTTAAAATTATGCCGTTCTACGTGGATCTGGCCTATAGTCTCCAAAATGTAAATTTTTTATATATATTTTTTCTTTAAACCTTTCATGACTAAGCCTACTTCTGACATTTGGTGTTTACAAGTTAAAATCCGTATTTTTTGCTAGAAAATTACTTAGAACCCCCAAACATTATATATATAAAAAAAAAAAAATTAATTTTTTATATATATATATATATATATATATATATATATATATATATATATATTATTTTTTTTTAGCAAAGAATCTAGAGAAAAAAAATGTCGATTCTTGCAATATTTTAAGTCACACAGTGTTTGTGTTTTAAACGCAACTTTTTGGGAAAAATTTACTTTCAAGAATTTTAGAAAAATTTAAAAGTAAAGTTAGCCCAATTTGTATGTATAATGTGAAAGATGATGTTACGCCGAGTAAATAGATACCAAACATGTTATGCTTTATAATTGCACGCACTCGTGGAATGGCGACAAACTACAGTACCTAAAATTCTCCATAGTCAACGCTTTACACTTTTTTTTACAGAGTTACAGAGGACGTATAGGGCTAGGATTATTGCTCTCGCTCTGACGATAGCGGCGATACCTCACATGTGTGATTTGAACACCGTTTACATAAATGGGCGCAACTTTCGTATGTGTCTTCTTTGTTGCGCGAGCTCGCGGGGACGGGGACGATTCAAAAAACATTTTTTTCTTATTTCTTTTTATAATATTAAATTGTGTTTTAAAAAAATAAAAAAATTTATCACTTTTACCCCTTCCCTTATGTAGCTCTGATGTGTATCTTTACAGATGCACAACACAGGTTTACACACAGTTATGCCCCTCAGCTTTTGCCCATTAACCTTTTTATGATCCCTAAGAACTTTTAGCCACTTGTCCTCCAGAAGGTTTTACCCACTTTATGACCAGGCCATTTTTTGCTATTCGACACTGCGCTACTTTGACTGACAATTGCGCCATGCTACACTGTACAAAAATGAAATTGATATAATTTCCCACAGATAGAGCTTTTGATATTTTGCGCAATAAAAACCCCAAATGTTGAAAGAAAAAAAAAACATATTTTTACTTTTTGCAATAAAACATATCCAATACAGTAAATGTTGGCCAAAATGCATTGGCGGCCAGTGAAAACAGGCAGGGGAAGCTCCATTAGCATTGCTGGCGGTCTTGTAATACCAACGGCCACCACAAGAGGGTGCCAGATTCCAGAAGGAAGCATAGGACTGCAGAAGGCCGCGGCCCGGGGGGCAAATCGCGCCCCTGGGAGGGGGGGTGGGGTGTGCACAAAAACAGGATACCCCGGCTGTGCCGCCCCAGGTCGCCAATTCTAGTCACAAATGCGACCCGGCGCCCAGGGTTTGTCGAGCCCTGGTGTACAGCATCTCCTCATTTGTTGGGAACAAGACGTTATATTGAGGAATGGAGATGGACCTTTCATATGGTGTACAGTATCTCCTCCTCATTTGTTGGGAACATGACGTTATATTGAGGAATGGAGATGGACCTTTCATATGGTGTACAGTATCTCCCCCTCATTTGTTGGGAACATGACGTTATATTGAGGAATGGAGATGGACCTTTCATATGGTGTACAGTATCTCCTCATTTGTTGGGAACATGACATTCTATTGAGGAATGGAGATGGACCTTTCATATGGTGTACAGTATCTCCCCCTCATTTGTTGGGAACATGACGTTATATTGAAGAATGGAGATGGACCTTTCATATGGTGTATAGTATCTCCTCCTCATTTGTTGGGAACATGACATTATATTGAGGAATGGAGATGGACCTTTCATATGGTGTACAGTATCTCCTCCTCATTTGTTGGGAACATGACGTTATATTGAGGAATGGAGATGGACCTTTCATATGGTGTACAGTATCTCCCCCTCATTTGTTGGGAACATGACATTATATTGAGGAATGGAGATGGACCTTTCATATGGTGTACAGTATCTCCTCATTTGTTGGGAACATGACGTTCTATTGAGGAATGGAGATGGACCTTTCATATGGTGTACAGTATCTCCTCCTCATTTGTTGGGAACATGACGTTCTATTGAGGAATGGAGATGGACCTTTCATATGGTGTACAGTATCTCCCCCTCATTTGTTGGGAACATGACGTTATATTGAAGAATGGAGATGGACCTTTCATATGGTGTATAGTATCTCCTCCTCATTTGTTGGGAACATGACATTATATTGAGGAATGGAGATGGACCTTTCATATGTTGTACAGGATCTCATCCTTATTCGTTTGGAACCTACTTTTTAGCCTTAGAAGTAAAATGAAAATTGTTGCTGTATTTAATTTTTATTACTTACTTGCGTTGGCATAATGAGCAGATTCCTCCTTTTTACTTTTTATAATCATCTCCTCCTCCATAGACTGCTGAGCCCCACTCACAAGCGTCTCTTCTTCTTCCTCTTTAATCTCAGCCTTGATGCCTTTTAGTTCTTTATCCTAAACTCCGGAGAAGATAGAATACATTTTGTAAAAATGGAACAAGAGATTACATTGAAGAATGTCCTTGTTATAGTTAAGAATTTATTTTTAAGTCTACATGTTCAGTCCCATCTACCTGATGATGGTGAGGGATGGTGTGACCTTCCTGTGTAGAATCCCGAGGACATCTCTCTGGTGGGTTCCCATTACTGGATCCATCTGTAGGAAACACACACACTGACTGAATACATTGTTTCTATGTGTTTATCAGATGATGGGGGATCTAGGTGGATCCTCCGTACTGCTCTCTCCTTTACAATAAAGTCTCCTCTTACCCGGTGATGTGAGGGACAGCCTTATATCCTTGTAGAGATTATCTTACCTGATGATGTGAAGGTCTACATATCCTTAATCTATACACTTGATCTATTTTTGCATTTAGTGTTTCTTACTTACTTGTGTCCATATGTAGAGAAGATTCCTCCTGTTTAATTTCCATCATCTTCTCCTCCTCCATAGACTGTTGATCTCCACTCACCAACCTCCCTACTTCTTCTTCTTTAATCTCAGCTTTGACATCTTTTATGTCTTCATCCTAAACTCCGGAGATGATAGAATACATGTGTAAAAAGGAACAAGAAGTAACATAGAACAATGTTTTTTCGTATCTTAGAAATAAATTTGTGTTCTAGTTGCTCAGCTCCATCTACCTGATTAAGGTGAGGGATGGTGTGATCTTCTTGTGTGGAATCCCGGGAATACAGAGGACGGGGACATCTCTCTGGTGGGTTCCCATTACTGGATCCATCTGTAGGAAACACACACTGACTGAATACAAAGCACTCCTTATAGACCTCTTAATAAACAAGGGACAATAAATGCTTGATTGGACGTAACGCGTAAGGGCGGTCAGATCATTGAGTCAGATGATGGGGGATCTAGGTGGACCCTCCGTACTGCTCTCTCCTTTACAATAAAGTCTCCTCTTACCCAGTGATGTGAGGGGCAGCTGATTCTTTATCATTACATCCTTGTAGATATTATCTTACCTGATGATGTGAAGGTCTACATATCCTCAATACCCAATCTATACACTTGATCTATTTTTGCCTTAAGTGTTTCTTACTTGTGTCCATATATAGAGAAGATTCCTCCTGTTTAACTTCCATCATCTTCTCCCCCTCCTCCATAGACTGATGATCTCCGCTCACCAACCTCCCTACTTCTTCCTCTTTAATCTCAGCTTTGACGTCTTTTATGTCTTCATCCTAAACTCCGGAGATGATAGAATACATGTGTAAAAAGGAACAAGAAGTAACATAGAACAATGTTTTTTCGTATCTTAGAAATAAATTTGTGTTCTAGTTGCTCAGCCCCATCTACCTGATGATGGTGAGAGATGGTGTGATCTTCTTGTGTGGAATACAGAGGAGGAGGACATCTCTCTGGTGGGTTCCCATTACTGGATCCATCTGTAGGAAACACTAGACCTCTTAATAAACAAAGGACAATAAATGCTTGATTGGACGTAACGCGTAAGGGCGGTCAGATCATTGAGTCAGATGATGGGGGATCTAGGTGGACCTTCCATACTGCTCTCTCCTTTACAATAAAATCTCCTCTTACCCGGTGATGTGAGGGGCGGCTGATTCTCCATCATGACGTCCTTGTAGAGATCCTTGTGTCCTTCTTCACACTCCTCCATGGAGAAATAGACTCCTTATAGGAACCTGACACACACAATGATACAGTCACCATCCAGACACATCCCTTGTCTGTTACTAGATAATGTCCCAGAATTCCCGGCACCGTTCACCTCTCCTGTCAGCAGCTCAGTGATCTTCTGGGTGAATTCTAGAATCTTCTTGGCACTGGTTACCTCTGTTGTCAGGCAGTGAGGTGGAGGCACTGTGATGGGTGATGTCCTGTGAAGACAGTGGCTGGGTGTTACGGCTCACCAGATCTTTTCTTTACTGCTTTAGAAGTCTGTGTAAACACAGAAAGTAACAACTGTCACTTCTGACCTCTCATGATCCCCACCTATCGTTAGGTCTGCTTTTATATTATAGTGGTAACAGTAAAGTCCTAAGATCCTCCCAAAATGTTTAGGATGTACATTGCCTTGAAAAAGTATTCACACCCCTTGAAATTTTCCACATTGTGTCATGTTACAACCAAAAATGTAAATGTATTTTATTGGGATTTTATGTGATAGACCAACACATAAAAGTGGAAGGAAAATGATAAATGGTTTTCAAACTTTTTTTACAGATAAATATGTGAAAAGTTTGTAGAACCCCCTTTCACTGCAATTACAGCTGCAAGTCTTTTTGGGGATGTCTCTACCAACTTTGCACATCTAGAGAGGGACATTTCTGCCCATTCTTCTTTGTAAAACATCTCAAGCTCTGTCGGATTAGATGGAGATCGTCTGTGAACAGCAATTTTCAAGTCTTGCCACAGATTCTCAATGGGATTTAGGTCTGAACTTTGACTGGACCATTCTAACACATGAATATGCTTTGATCTAAACCATTCCATTGTAGCTCTGGCTGTATGTTTAGGGTCGTTGTCCTGCTGGAAGGTGAACCTCCGCCCCAGTCTCAAGTCTTTTGCCGACTCTAATGGAGCGTACACATGATCAGAATTCCGACCGCGTGTATGCCCCATCGGAGTAATTCCTTTAGAAATTCCGATGAATTCCATCTGAGTTTACATAGAGAACATGTTCTCTTTTCCTCCGATGGAATTCCATTCGAATTCCGATGTGAATTTGGTCGGACAAATGTCCGATCGTGTGTACAGGGCATAACAGGTTTTCTTTTAAGATTGCCCTGTATTTGGCTCCATCCATCTTCCCATCAACTCTGACCAGCTTCCCTGTCCCTGCTGAAGAAAAGCATCCCCACAACATGATGCTGCCACCACCATGTTTCACAGTGAGAATGGTGTGTTCAGGGTGATGTGCAGTGTACGTTTTCCGCCACACTTTTGCTTTTAGGCCAAAAAGGTTTATTTTTGGTCTCATCTGACCAGAGCACCTTCTTCCACATGTTTGCTGTGTCCCCCACATGGCTTCTCGCAAACTGCAAAAGGGACTTCTTATGGCTTTCTTCCACCAATGACTTTCTTCTTGCCACTCTTCCATAAAAAGGGCAGATTTTTGCCGTGCACAACTAATAGTTGTCCTGTGGACAGATTCTCCCACCTGAGCTGTGGATCTCTGCAGCTCCTCCAGAGTCACCATGGACCTCTTGGCTGCTCCTCTGATGAATGCTCTCCTTGCCCGGCCCGATCAGTTTAGGTGGACGGCCATGTCTTGCTAGGTTTGCAGTTGTGCCATACTCTTTTTTTCATTTTTGGATGATGGATTGAACAGAGCTCCATGAGATGTTCAAAGCTTGGGATATTTATTTTATAACCTAACCCTGCTTTAAACTTCTCCACAACTTTATCCCTGACCTGTCTGGTGTGTTCCTTGGCCTTCATGATGCTGTTTGTTCACTAAGGTTCTCTAACAAACCTCTGAGAGCTTCACAGAACAGCTGTATTTATACTGAGACTAAGACTAAATTACACACAGGTGGACTATATTTACTAATTAGGCGATCAGCGATTTTTATCATGACTGCGACTATGGCAGACACATCGGACACATTTTTGGGACCATTGTAATTTTTACAGCGACCTGTACTAGAAAATGACACTGTCAGTGAAGGGGTTAACCATTAGGTGGCACTGAAGGGGTTAAGTGTGCCCTAGGGAGTGATTCTAACTGTTAGGGGGAAGAGCTACCAGTGACACGTCACTGATCACGGTTCCCGATCACGGGGGACAGTAAATCAGTGACATGTCACTAGGCAGAACAGGGGAAAGCCTTTTTTACAAAGGCATCCCTGACTGTGTTCTGCCTTTAGTGACTGCAATCGTGGGCCGCCCGGGAACATCGATGTTCCCGGGACCTGCAAGCGCACTCACGAGGCACGCTGGGCGGCAAATTTAAAGCGGGAGTTCACCCATTTAAAAAAAAAAAAAAAATCTCCCCTTAGCTTCCTGCTCGTTCGGTCTAGGGGAATCGGCTATTTATATTAAAATATGAGCAGTACTTACCCGTTTTCGAGCTGCATCTTCTTCCGTCGCTTCCGGGTATGGGTCTTCGGGAGCGGGCGTTCCTTCTTGATTGACATTCTTCCGAGAGGCTTCCGACGGTCGCATCCATCGCGTCACTCGTAGCCGAAAGAAGCCGAACGTCGGTGCGGCTCTATACTGCGCCTGCGCACCGACGTTCGGCTTCTTTCGGAAAATCGTGACGCGATGGATGCGACCGTCGGAAGCCTCTCGGAAGCCTGTCAATCAAGAAGGAACGCCCATTCCCGAAGCCCATACCCGGAAGCGACGGAGAGGATGCGTCTCGTAAACGGGTAAGTACTGCACATATTTTAAAATAAATAGCCGATTCCCCTAGTAAAAACGAGCAGGAATCTAAGGGGGAAAAGTGCCCTCTAAGGGTGAACCCCCACTTTAAAGGGATGTATAAGTACGCTCATTTGCCTGCCCGTGCTATTGTGTTGACGTATATGTGTGTGCGGGGATCGGCAAGTGGTTAAGGTCCAGATGCATTACTGGTGTACCTTACATGTACATGTAAAAAAAATGCTTGTTGTTGGTTGGAGGAAAACCCAAGGACGTTCCAGACAACAGTGCAGAAAAAAGAATGCCATGGCGTCAACTGGACAAAATATGCCCTTGCCTGGGGGGTCAGGAGGAGGAAAAGTGCAGCTGGACAGCTTGGCCAGGTGGATGTCCATTTAATTCTGTGAAGGGACATATCCTGGACTCTCAGGACTATGGGGTTCTGTTCACCAGGACAGTCTGATGGGATCTGGGACATCTCAGGAGTATGTATTAGGCTCCATTCATACCATGCAAGTGCGCACACATCTCCCCGTGTCGTGTCTATCCCATTCATTTCAATGGGTTTCCCTACACAGGAGAAATGTGGAAGAGACGTCCCTCACACTTTTTCAAAAATGCGCACATTAGGAGATCCATGGGGGTGTCACTAACAATTAATGGCAGCCCCCGTGCATCTGTTAAAGGGAAGCACCTTAACTACTTGCCGACTAGCCGCCGCAGGTCGGCTCCCCTGCGCGAGAGCACGTAGCTCTACGTCACCTCGCGAAGCAGCCACTAGGGGCGTGCGCACAGCCCGCTCGTCCCTGATCCCGACGCACGTGCCCGGCGGGTGCGATCACCGCCGGGCACCCGCGATTGCTCGTTACAGAGCGGGGACCAGGAGCTGTGTGTGTAAACACACAGCTCCCGGTCCTGTCGGGGAGATAAATGCCTGACCGTCTGTTCATACAATGTCTGAACAGCGATCAGTCATTTCCCCTAGTGAGGCCACCCCCTACAGTTAGAACACACCCAGAGAACATACTTAACCCCTTCCCCGCCCCCTAGTGTTAACCCCTTCACTGCCAGTGGCATTTTTATAGTAATCCAATGCATTTTTATAGCACTGATCGCTATAAAAATGCCAATGGTTCCAAAAATGTGTCAAAAGCGTCCGCCATAATGTCGCAGTACCGAAAAAAAAAAAATCGCTGTTATTAGTAAAAAAATAATATTAATAAAAATGCCATAAAACTACCCCCTATTTTGTAAACGCTATAACTTTTGCGCAAACTAATCAATAAACGCTTATTGCGATTTTTTTTTACGAAAAATATGTAGAAGAATACGTATCGGCCTAAACTAGTTTTTTTATATATTTTTGGAGGATATTTATTATGGTAAAAAGTAAAAAATATTCATTTTTTTTTTCAAAATTGTCGCTCTATTTTTGTTCATAGCGCAAAAACTAAAAACCGCAGAGGTGATCAAATACCACCGAAAGAAAGCTCTATTTGTGGGAAAAAAAGTACGCCAATTTTGTTTGGGAGCCACGTCGCAGGACCGCGCAATTGTCAGTTAAAGCGACGCAGTGCCGAATCGCAAAAAGTGCTCTGGTCTTTGACCAGCAATATGGTCCGTGGTTAAAGGGAAGCACCTTTATGTGCTTTTTGGGAAAGCATGCGATTTTGTGTTCATTTCTGACAAACACAGATGTGAACTCAGATCAAGCCACTATTTGTATAAATGGTTTTATATTTAGTCTGTATGCGGGTTCTAAACACCAAAGAGGGCAGCTGGGTGTAAACTCAAAATATCTTCTTACCGTCTCTGCTTCGAGTTCCAGAAATGTCTCCTCTCTACGTCCTCCCAACTCACCTCTGACCCGGAACTTCCTGTCTGTATGTTACATCACTTCCTTTCTGTATCCGACATCACTTCCTGCCTTTCTTGGATATCACTTCCTGTCTGTCCTGTATGTCATTTCCTGTCTGTGCGTTCCACTCAATATAACACCTCAACATTGCAGAGAATAAAGAACCTACAGCCGGAGCCGTTTTCAGACATGGCACATTCTTCCATACATTATTACACATTAACCGATGGTCTACCGGGGCAATTTATTTTTTCTGCACACATTAAAATCATAATTTTTGCTAGAAATGACTGTAAACACCCCCAAAAAAAGAATGGGGCAGATCCACAAAGAAATTAGGCCGGCGTATCTATTGATACGCCGGCGTAATTTCAAAATTCCTGCGTCGTATCTTTGTTTTGAATCCTCAAAACAAGATACGACGGCATCTCGGCTTGATCCGACAGGCGTACGTCTTCGTACGCCTTCGGATCTTAGATGCAATCTTTCGGCAGCCGCTAGGTGGCGTTTCCGTCGAAATCCGCGTCGAGTATGCAAATTAGCTATTTACGGCGATCCACAAACGTACGTCGGCCCGGCGCATTTTTTTCCGTCGTTTGCGTTCGGCTTTTTCCGGCGTATAGTTAAAGCTGCTGTTCTGAGGCGTACTCAATGTTAAGTATGGCCGTCCTTCCCGCGTACAATTTTGATTTTTTTCGCATTGTTTGCGTAAGTCGTTCGCGAATAGGAATTTGCGTAGAATGACGTCACCGTCGTAAGCATTGGCTGGTTCCGGTTTAATTTCGAGCATGCTCACTGGGATACCCCCAGGGATGGCGCATGCACAGTTAAAAAAAAAAAACGTTGTTTACGTCGGGTCACGACGTATTAACATAAAACACGCCCCCATCACTTCCATTTGAATTCCGCGCCCTTACGCCGCAACAGATACACTACGTCGCCGTATCTTACGGCGCGGATTCGTTGAGGATTCAAACCAAACAAAAGTAAGTTACAGCGGCGTAGCGTATCTTAGATACGCTGCGCCCGGCGCAGATGTATGTGGATCTGCCCCTATATTGTTTCTGAAAGCAGAGACTTTGTGGAATAAATGGTGGTAGTTACAATTTTTTATGCAGCACGATATTTGCACAGTTATTTATCAAACAGATATTTTCAGAAATAAAAAAAACACACTAAAATGAACAGGCAAACAAACACAATATTATTTTTGGGTAAAATATAAAAGATCGGGTTGTGGTGAGTAAACAGACACTTAAAGGGGTTGTGAAGGTAAACGTTTTTTCACCTTAATGCATTCTATGCATGAAAAGACCCCAAATTAAAACAAATAATTATAATTTCTTCCTCAGTTTAGGCCGATCCGTATTCTTCTACATATTTTTGGGGAAAAAATCGCAATAAGCGTATATTGATTGGCTTGTGCAAAAGTTATAGGGCCAGATCCACAAAGATCTGCCTATCTTTAGGCAGGCGTAGCGTTTCTAAGATACACTACGCCGCCGTAACTTAGAGCGTAGTTTCCGTATTCTGAAAGAATTTGCGCAGTAAGTTACGGCGGCGTAGTGTAACTGTGTCGGCGCAATTCAAATAGATAAGATCTGGGCGTGTTTTATGGTAATTCATCTTGACCCCACGTAAATAACGTTTTTTTTTAACGGCGCATGCGCCGTCCGTGGGGGTATCCCAGTGCGCATGTTCGAAATCACGTCGCAAATAGTCAATGCTTTCGACGTGAACGTAATTTACGCAAAGCCCTATTCGCGAACCTTTTACGCAAAGACGGAAAATTCGACGCTGTCTCGACGTCCATACTTAACATTGCATACGCCTCATAGATCCAGGGGTAACGTTACGCCGAAAAAAGCCTTACGGAAACAACGTAAAAAAATGCGCCGGGCGGACGTACGTTTGTGGATCGGCGTATCTAGCTAATTTGCATACTCTACTCCGAAATCAACGGAATCGCAACCTAGCGGCCAGCGAAAATATGCACCTAAGATCCGACGGCGTACTAAGACGTACGTCAGTCGGATCGAGCCCCCATTCAGGCATATCTTGTTTTGTGGATACAAAACAAAGATACGACGGGGCATCTTAGAACTTACGCGGCGCATCAATAGATACACCGGCGTAAGTTCTTTGTGGATATGGGCAATACCGTCTACAAAATAGGGGATAGATTTATGGCATTTTTATTATTATTTTTTTTACTAGTAATGGCGGCGATCTGCGATTTTTATCGGGACTGTGACATTGCGGTGGACAGATTGGACACTTTTGACACTTCTTTGGGACATTGACATTTATACAGTGATCAGAGCTAAAAAATAGCCACTGTTTCCTGTGTAAATGTCACTGGCAGGGAAGGGGTTAAATGTGTTCCCTCAGTGAATTCTAAATGTAGGGGAAAGTTGTTCAGGAACTACAATTCCCATCATGCCTAGGCATGTCTCTGAATGTCAATGTTGTAAAAAGAGGTTATAACGTGCGGCCGTCAAGCTTTTACGTCAATCCAACATCAGCGGGTATGTGTTCTTTGATGTCTAGTTAAATGACTTTTACACCTAAAACATTTCCCGCACTCTGAGCACGGATAAGGACACTCTCCTGTGTGACTTCTCTGGTGTTTGAGAAAGTTTTCTTTCGCAGTAAAACATTTCCCGCACTCTGAACACGAATAAGGCCGCTCACCCGTATGACTTCTCTGGTGTCTAAGAAGGCTTCCTTTCACGGTGAAACATTTCCCGCACTCTGAACATGAATAAGGGCGTTCACCTGTGTGACTTCTCTGGTGTATACAAAGTTTTCCCTTTTCGGTGAAACATTTCCCGCACTCTGAGCATAAATAAGGACGCACACCCGTGTGAATTCTCTGGTGTGCAAGGAGGTTTCGTTTCGCAATAAAACATTTCCCACACTCTGAACATGAATAAGGGCGCTCGCCCGTGTGAATTCTCTGGTGTGTAAGAAGTTCTCCTTTCGCAGCGAAACGTTTCCCGCACTCTGAACATGAATAAGGATAGTCACCAGTGTGAGTGATCTTGTGTCTTAGAAGCTGTATTTTCCAACGGAAACATTTTTCACACTCTGGACATGAATAAGGACGCTGACCCGTGTGAATTTTCTGGTGTCTAATGAGGTCTTCGTTTCTAGTGAAACATTTCCCACACCCTGCACAGGAGACAGTATGCTTGCTCGTGTGACTTCTCTGGTGTGCAAGTAGTTTATCTTTAATAGTAAAACCTTTCCCACACTCCGAACATGAATAAGGACGCTCACCTGTGTGACTTCTCTGGTGCTTTTGAAGGATTGTGTTGCGAGTAAAACTTTTCCCGCACTCTGAACACGAATAAGGGCGCTCACCTGTGTGAATTCTCTGGTGATATAGAAAGTTTCCTTTGTGGGTAAAGTATTTCCCGCACTCTGAACATGAATAAGAACGCTGCCTTGTGTGAATTCTTTGGTGTTTTAGAAGGTTTCCCTTGAGAGTAAAACATTTCCCGCACTCTGAACATGAAAAAGAACCCTCCCCAGTGTGACTCCTCTGGTGATTTTGAAAATTTCCTTTAAGAGTAAAACACTTCCCACACTCTGAGCATGAATAAGAACGCTTCCCTGTGTGTGTTCTCTGGTGGTTTAAGAGGCTTCTTTTGTGAGTAAAACACTTTCCACACTCAGAACAGGAATGTGATTGGCCAGGAGGTTCCTCAGGATGAGACAGATCCCTCGCTGTCTCCATATGATCCGGTCTGTGGTGAATATTTTGAGGGATGGGATTTACTTCTGGAAAATATTTTTTTTCATCACAATCTGGAGATACTTGGAGATCATCTATAAGAAAGGAATATTTTAAGAAATGGATTTTCACATTTTACAATCACCATATCAATAATTCAGATGAAATATACAAAACATTCAAACAAACTATACTTCATGAAGTAACAATTGTGTACTGATGACATCGTTATATTGAGGAATGGTGATGGACCTTTCCTATGTTGTACAGTATCTCCTCCTCATTTGTTGGGAACATGACATTATATTGAGAATGAAGATGGACGTTTCATATGGCCTTTTCCATGTCTGTCTGTCCACCTGCAAGGTGATTAATGTGGCCAGTCTCTGGGTGGAGACCAAACTTGATTTAGGCCAGCCAATCCTGCAATCTCAGTATTTCCTCCTCATTTGTTGGGAACATGACGTTATATTGAGGAATGGAGATGGACCTTTCATATGGCCTTCTCCATGTTTGTCTGTCCACCTGCAAGGTGATTAATGTGGCCAGTCTCTGGGTGGAGACCAAACCTGATTTAAGCCAGCCAAGCCTGAAATCTCAGTATCTCCTCATTTGTTGGGAACATGACGTTATATTGAAGAACGGAGATGGACCTTATATATGGTGTACAGTATCTCCTCCTCATTTGTTGGGAACATGACATTATATTGAGGAATGGAGATGGACCTTTCATATGGTGTACAGTATCTCCTCCTCATTTGTTGGAAACAGGACGTTGTATTGAGAATGAAGATTGACATTTCATATGGCCTTTTCCATGTCTGTCTGTCCACCTGCAAGGTGATTAATGTGGCCAGTCTCTGGGTGGAGACCAAACCTGATTTAGGCCAGCCAATCCTGCAATCTCAGTATTTCCTCCTCATTGGTTGGGAACATGACATTATATTGAGGAATGGAGATGGGCCTTTCATATGCTGTACAGTATCTCCTCCTCATTTGTTGGGAACTTGGCATTACATTGAGCTTTAGAAGTAAAATAAAAACGTGAATTGTTGCTGCATTTAAAGTTTATTACTTACTTGTGTTGATATAATGAGCAGATTCCTCCTTTTTACTTTTTATAATCATCTCCTCCTCTATAGACTGCTGAGCCCCACTCACAAGCGTCTCTTCTTCTTCCTCCTTAATCTCAGCTTTGATGTCTTTAATTTCTTCGTCCTAAACTCCAGAGATGATAGAATAAATTTTTTTTAAATGGAAAAGGGATTACATAGAAAAATTTCCTTTTTAATAGCTTTGAATATATTTTTAAGTCTACGTGTTCAGTGCCATCTACCTGATGATGGTGAGGGATGGTGTGACCTTCCTGTGTGGAATCCCGGGAATACAGAGGACGGGGACATCTCTCTGGTGGGTTCCCATTACTGGGTCCATCTGTAGGAAACACACACACTGACTGAATACATTGTTTCTATGTGTTTATCAGATGATGGGGGATCTAGGTGGAGCCTCCGTACTGCTCTCTCCTTTACAATAAAGTCTCCTCTTACCCGGTGATGTGAGGGGCGGCTGATTCTCCATCATTATTATTATTCAGGATTTATATAGCGCCAACAGTTTACGCGGCGCTTTACAACTTGAAGGTAGACGTACAAATACAATACAGAGGCAGCTGATTCTCCATCATGACGTCCTTGTAGAGATTATCTTATTTGATGATGTGAAGGCCTACATATCCTCAATCATCAACCTATACAGATGAGCTGTTTCTGCATTTAGTGTTTTTTACTTACTTGTGTCCATATGTAGAGAAGATTCCTCCTGTTTACTTTTCATAATCCTTTCCCTCTCCTCCATAGACTGCCAAGCTCCACTATGCAATGTCTCTTCGTCTTCCTCTTTAATCTCAGCTTTGATGCCTTTTATTTCTTCATCCTAAATTCCAGCGACGAAAGAATACATATGTAAAAGGGAACAAGAAGTTATAGAGAAAGATGTTTTCTCATAGCTTACAAATGCTTTAGTGTTCTAGTTGCTCATTCCTGTCTACCTGATGATGGTGAGGGATCTCCTGATCTTCCTGTGGGGAATACAGAGAACGGGGACATCTCTCTGGTGGGTTCCCATTACTGGAACCATCTGTAGGAAACACACAAACAAAGCACTCCTTATAGACCTCTTAAAAAACAAGGGACAATAAATTCTTGAATGGACGTAACGTGTAAGGGGGGTCAGATCATTGAGTCAGATGATGGGGGATCTAGGTGGACCCTCCGTACTGCTCTCTCCTTTACAATAAAGTCTTCTCTTACCCGGTGATGTGAGAGGTGGCTGATTCTCCATCATGACGTCCTTGTAGAGATCCTTGTGTCCTTCTAAATACTCCCACTCCTCCATGGAGAAATAGACAGTGACATCCTGACACCTTATAGGAACCTGACACACACAATGATACAGTCACCATCCAGACACATCCCTTGTCTGTTACTGGATAATGTCCCAGAATTCCCGGCACCACTCACCTCTCCTGTCAGCAGATCAATGATCTTCTTGGTGACTTCTAGAATCTTCTTGGCACTGGTTACCTCTGTTGTCGGGCAGCGAGGTGGAGGCGCTGTAATGGGGGATGTCCTGTGAAGACAGTTGCTGGGTGTTACGGCTCACCAGATCTTTTCTTTACTGCTTTAGAAAACACAGAAAGGAACAACTGTCACTTCTGACCTCTCATGATCCCCACCTATCGTTAGGTCTGCGTTTATATTATAGTGGTAACCGTGGAGTCCTGTGACTAGGGTTGCCACCTCAACCCTTTAAAACAGAACACATATTAATTACACAGGTTTTGAGGCTAATTTAATGCAGATAAGGCACCAAGTGAGTTTAATTACCACCTTAATCAGCCACAGAACCTGTGTAATTAATATGTGTTCTGTTTTAAAGGGATGAGGTGGCAACCCTACCTGTGACCCTCCCAGAATATTTAGGATGTATCTGGTCTATAAACCAGAGGCTCTGGAAGGACAGTTGGATATATGGCTCTTTATTTAGGATGTATCTGGTCTATAAACCAGAGGCTCTGGATGGACAGTTGGATAAATGGCTCTATATTTAGGATGTATCTGGTCTATCCCATTCATTTCAATGGGTTTCCCTACACAGAAGAAAGGTGGAAGAGACGTCCCTCACACTTTTTCAAAAATGCGCACATTAGGAGATCCATGGGGGTGTCACTAACAATTAATGGCACCCCCGTGCATCTTTTAAAGGGAAGCACATTTATGTGCGTGTCGGGAAAGCATGCGATTTTGCGTTCATTACTGACAAACACAGATGTGAACCCAGATCAAGCCAGCAGTTGTATAAATGGTTCTACATTTAGTCTGTATGTGGGTTATAAACACCAAAGAGGGCTGCTGGGTGTAAACTCAAAATATTTTTATTACCGTCTCTGCTTCCAGTTCCAGAAATGTCTTCCCTCTACTTCCTCCCAACTCACCTCTGACCCGAAACTTCCTGTCTGTGTGTTACATCACTTCCTTTCTGTATACGACATCACTTCCTGTCTGTCTGGGATATCACTTCCTGTCTGTGCGTTCCACTCAATATAACACCACCACATTGCAGAGAATATAAAACCCACAGCCACAGTTGTTTTCCAACATGAACCGCTGAGTTGTGGCACATTCTTCCATACATTATTACACGTTAACCGCTGGCCTACCGGAGCAATTTTTCTTTTTTTTGCACACATTAAAATCAACTTTTTTTTGCTAGAAATTACTGTATATATTTTCTGAAAGCAAAGACTTTGGGGAATAAAATGGTGGTGTGCAGTTATTTATAAAACAGATATTTAAAAAAAAAAAAAACATACTAAAATGAAGGTTGTGGCTAATCCCAGGATGGCAGCAGGGCTGAATCTGAAGATGCTATACACCTCTGAATCACCCATGCCAAAGACGTTCATGCGCGTGTGTGGTATATCCTCTCCCGTGCCTTCTCCCGTGCCCTCCTACGTGCCGGTGGACCCATTAGTAGTGCTAGGACCACGGCTGCCCCTGGCATGTTGGCAGACAGATGTGTTGTCCTGCAAGTGAGGTTGCTCAGCTCGTCCGTAACGGTGCTGCTGTAGCTGCTCTCCACCTGACCTGTGCACGTCTGGTGCAGAGTTACTCCTGCTTTATGAAGGGTAACTTTAGGCCGGACGTACGACTTACGCGCACCGCGCGTAGCCTGCGTCGGGCGCACGTACATGCGTGAATCGCCGTGTCTCCCTCATTTGCATATTTGAATAGGAAATCAATGGGAGCGCCAGATGCGTCCAGCGTAAATATGCGCCCACGACACGCCAACGTAGAAAAGTTACGTTGGCCGGAAGAAGCCTATTTTCAGGCGTATCTAGTTCTGTGGGTACGGCGCATAGATACGCCGGCGCATATTTACACTTACGCAGCGTATCTGTAGATACGCCGGCGTAAGTCTTTCTGAATCTGGCTATATATATCCATTGTGATTCTTTTTGGCTGATGGATCTGACCAAATGTGCCCCTCTCCATGGCTTCTTATATTTTTCTATTGCCCAAAAGGACATTTGTGAAGGGTCTTTATTGTGACATTGGGCAAAGTGTTTGCTAACATTGAGCCAGATTTAGAAAACACTTACGCTGGCGTATCTACAGATGCGCAGCGTAAGTGAACAGATGCGCCGTCGTATCTATGCGCCTTATTCTCAAGACTAGATATGCCTGAATTCTGGCCTCATCCGACCAACGTAAGTCTTCGACGCCGTCGGATCTTGGGCGCATATTTACGCTGGCCGCTAGGGGCGCTTCCATAGATTTACGCGTCGAATATGTAAATGAGCTACATACGCCGATTCACGAACGTACTTGCGCCCGTCGCAGTAAGCTATGCCATTTACATAAGTCGTACGTCCGGCGTACAGTTATCCCTCATGAAGCAGGGGTAAGTCATGTTAGGGTATGGACGTCGGAACAGCCGTCGGATTTTACGTCGTTTAAGTAAGTCGTACGTGAATGGGGCTGGGCGTAGGTTACGTTCACGTCGTTCGCATTGAGCCGTTGTATCTTAGGGAGTATATGCGACGTGATTCTGAGAATGCGCCGTTCGATCGGCCCTTCATTTAAATGGGGTCACGGTTAATTTAAATGTAGCACTCCCACTACCTGCCTACTTTGAATTAGGCGGGCTTACGTCCAACCAAATTAAGCTACGCCGGCACAACGTACGGGGCGAGTGCTTTGTGAATACTGCTCTTGCCTCTCAGAGTTACGTCGGAGTAGCGCATATAAGATGCGCTACGCCAGAACAAAGATGCGCCAATCTACCTGAATCTAGCTCATTATGTTTAGGGAAACCTTTTCTTATATTTTGGATATGTTCCCTAATTCTGACCATAAGTGGTCTTTTTGTTCTGCCTATGTATTGTAAGTTACATGTACATTGTAATACATATACCACCCCTTCTGTGTGGCAACTGATGAAATCCTTGATGGTATATGTCCTGTTTTAGTAGAGGTGAATTCAAGCCTTTTATTTTGGGGTCTTTTTGAATGCCTGCATGCATAACAGTATTTACACGGGACAAATCCTTTATTTGTAAAAAAAATGATATCCACTTTTGGGTGGTGGTTCCACCACATTTTTTACCACTATATCTCTCAGTGTCTGAGATCTTTTATAGACTATGTTGGACTTGTCTGGCAAAATGCTTTTTAGGTGCCTGTCACTTTTTAGTATATGCCAGTGTTTTTTTATAAATTTTTCAACCTCCCGATGTTGTATATTATAGTCTAGAATGAGCATTGGTGCCTCCATATTGCGTTGGTTAATCTTCGATCCTTGTGACATAATTTTCCTATCCAATTTTGATACTTCTCCTATCGGTTTCTGAATAAAATCATTTGTGTAACCCTTATCTTTAAATCTATTCCCGATAAGTGGCTTGCAGTTTAAAATCTTCTTCATGTGTGCAATTCCTCTTGACTCTTGTAAGTTGTCCCTTTGGAATATTAAAAAGCCATGATTTGTGGTGACAACTTCTCATGGATAAGTAACTGTTGGCATCTATGGCCCATATTCTCAGTGAAGTTACGATGGAGTATCTCAGGATACTCCATCGTAACTCCCTTTTTTGGCCAGTGTATCTATGCGACTGATTCTTAGAATCATTTTCGCATAGATACACTTAAGATCCGCCATCTGTAAGTCACTTACACTGGCGGATCTTAAATGTAATGACGCCGGCCGCCGCTAGATGGCATTTACGTGAAGGACTCATTTGCTTATGCAAATGAGCCTTCTACGCCGATTCCCGAACGAGTTTGCGTCGCGTAACCGTCGCTAACGTCGTTTGCGTAAGCGGAAACTTACCCCTGCTATATGAGGGGTAAGTTTCCGCAAGTCCCACGTAGGCCATGTTACGGATGGCGTCGGGTCCGCGTCGTGTTTTTTCGTCGGGTACGTCGTTTACGCAAGTCGTTCTTGAATACGACTTTACATCAATGACGCACACGTCAGCGTCATTGACGTTTTCCGCCGAGAACTGGAGCATGCGCACTGGGCTTTTTGAAGCCCGGCGCATGCGCAGTTCATTAGAATTGGGGGCACGCTTAATTTGAATACAAGCCGCCCCCTTGGAGATCCGCCAGGCTACGCCGGGGCATTTACACTCCGCCGTCCCAACTTACGGAGCAAGTGTTTGGGGAATACAACACTTGCTCCTGTAAGTTGGGACAGCGGAGTGTAAGTGCCTTAAGCGCAGCCCGTGGATTTTTAGAGAGAATATGGGCCCATGTTCTTAAAATGTGTTCTGGTTATCAATTTGTTATCCATTATCGAGATATCTAAATCTAGGGAATCGACACATTGATTGCTGATATTCCATGTGAGTGAGATGGAACTTACACTTTATAAAAGGTATATAGATGACATACTCATCGTCTGGAATGGCAGTAAGGAATCATCAGAAGAATTCCTACAAAAATTGAACCACAATGACAAGAACATCTCGCTCACACTCACTCTGAGGTTTACAACCACTTTAACCACTTGCTGACCACAACACGTATATATAGGTTGCGGTTTTGCAAGTGGTTTACCGGGATTATGGCTGAAGATAGCACCCATAACCCGGCAACGTTTTTTCTTATGAAAGCATTCCGAGTGGTTCATGAGCCGCTGTGACTTGAGCCCGCGTGACTTGAGCCCGCTGTCTGCTGAAATTGGGTCACAGGATTGCAGAACAAACTGCACTCCTGTGATCCACAGGAGAAGTACAACCAAACAAGCCTTAGCTGTACTTCTCCTTTATGGACATTGTTATGGTGAGTAATGGAGATGGACCTACCTGCATCTCATTTACAAGGAATATTATGTTGGAATGAGGAATGGAGATCAATTTTTTAAATGATGCATCTCCTGTACACCTTGTGGAAAAAGCTCCCGTGGCGGGACGAAACGAGTCGGAATCGTGGCCTGGACGTTGGGCTGAAGTTGCTTTCATTTATATGACATTTGGGTCTTGCTGGTGTGCTTCCTTCCTTTGACTGCATACATTTCAACCCTATACCCCCACACCTTTCATTATAATACAGAGAGGAGACTCGGCTTCTTAGATGAACCCGCCTAGGCTGGGACAGTGATAATTAAATTGGTTCATTTCAGGAGACCCAATGCCAAAAGGTGGCTCTTCAACAAAGGAACAAGAATTTCAACAAAAGACACAGGACACCAATGGAAGTGTTTACGACTCATTTTATGTAATCACAATATGCAAGTCAACCTTATACGTAACAAGACTACAAATGAAATCTATGCGGCTTACATCTAGTGTTAAAAAATGGCTACAGCTAACGAATATAGCGACAGATTCAGGTACTGTATTTAACATACATTTTATGTTTTTTAATATCATTTACATGGATACATGATTTGGTTATATGGCGATCCTTCATAGCTGCCTGGGGTATGGCTTGAAAGCCCATCTCCAAATGAAATGTATTTGTTCTGGAGGGACTTTGTTGCGTCATCTGTCCCTATTGGGGAGATTTCCCCTACATCTTTGAACGGAGACACATTGTTATTGGTGTGTGGAAGGGTTAGAAATTCTGATAATATTTGTATTGCTGTCTTGGTGGCACATCTGTGTGGGTGTCACTAAGAACAAGTGTCCCAATTGGAGTCCCAAAAAAAAAAGAAGAAAACCCAAGCGAAATGCTAACACCTCCCTGTGTCTTCCAAATCTTTCCTAATTCCTCAATCTAACAGGCTTCCACCATGCTGTGCGATCATTCCCCCGATGTCTCTTCTCTTCTGAGCTCCAACCGGTGGTCACCGTCTGACTTCATCATATATTATGTAAGACAAGGGTAGGCAACCTCGGCCCTCCAGCTGTGGTGAAACTACAAGACCCATGAGACATTGCAAGACCCTGACAATTATAGGCATGATTCCTAGAGGCAGAGGCATGATGAGATTTGTCGTTTCACCACAGTTGGAGTGCCGAGGTTGCCTACCCCTGATCTAAGACCAATAAGTCCTCCATTGTACATAATCTGGAGCGTCAGATAGAAGAAAGCTACCCAGGGAGTATTACAGATTATTCCTCTCCCCGAAAGCCAACTACAAGTCCAAAGGAGAAAGGAGATTCGCGGTCCAAGGGCCTAGACTATGGAACGCTTTACCAACCAGCATTCGGTTGGAGGAGAACCACTTGGCGTTCAGGAGAAAGATCAAGACTCATCTCTTTTGATACCAAAGGAGACAGGAACAACAAGCGCCCAGAGGCGATTAAGTTTGCATGTGTTGCGCTATATAAGTTCATTCATTCATTCAATAAAACAAACAGTGGGCCCGTGTGTGGGGTGGGTGGGGCAATCATTTCAGCTATAAAAAAATATATTTTGATCCAATACAGACAGATCTCACAAACTTTCATGGGCTTTTTCACACAGGCGACCAGGATGCGCTTTTACTGTCCATCTAATTTCTACCATTACAGCCAGACAGGGCTGTACACATGCTGTAGTTGCGGCATTTTAAAGTCAACGGGACTGTGCTGCAACTATGAGCCAAACGGTTGACTGTTGCAATACAAGATCCACTTGGGATTAAAAAAATAAAAAAAAAACACACACATCAAGGGGGGCTGCAAGATTGCCTTCTGGACACCTGACATACACTCTCAGAATGTTAGGGGTGAAACTCCAGATTCCAGTATATCCCAAGACCAGTGACTCACGCTGGAGGTGCATGCTCAGGAAGAGCCCATCCTGGCTCATTGTATACAGTATAGAGAAAGGAAGTAACCTCAAATGTGGTACAACATCAAAGCCTGACAGTCACTCTAATGAAAGCAGCCTCAGCCCGGTTCCATCCAGGTCACACCTCAATGCGTTTCGTCCTTCCCCAACCTACATGACTAAGCCCTTTTGGTGGTACAAAACTGGGCAGAGCCAGGCTGAGACTGCTTTCTTTACAATGACTATTGGGCTCTCATGGTGTGCAGCGTTTGAGATTACTTATTTTCGCTACTCGGCAACCACTGTTATACCACCCTCTGAAAAGTGATCCACCAACTGTGGAAGCAGTAAGCACTCTCACCCATGTGAAAGAGCCCTTAGAGATGAGATATTTGACCAGGCATATGTTTTTCCAATTAAGGAATTTCACTGAAGCCTCAAGACCTTTTATTACTGGATAGAATACCTAAGCTGGTAATCTTCTACCAGGCCATTTCACACCGCCATGTTGCAGTGCTCCTACGGGGTCACGGGAGCAATGTGAGCAACGAGCTGTACAAAGACAAGGAGCAAAAAGCATGTGGTCTCTGAAAGAGAATCTCCAGGACAGACATTTGACCTTAATGATACTCAAGGCCAAACGTTGACCCAGACCAGATTGGAGAAAAGACAGGAATACTTCCTGGGATTGAAACGTCTTGTTTCGCATCACAAGATATTAGCCTTCCAGGTCTGATGGTAGACCTTGCAAGTGGTCCACTTCCTAGCCTTCAACAGTTAAGAAATAACTGATGTGCATAGGTCCCTATACTTCAAAGGCCGAATGTCGACCCAGCCCTGATTGGAGAAAAGCTAGGAATTCTTGCTTGGATGGTAACCTTTCCTTCGCATTACAAGAAATATGCATTCCAAGTGTGATGATAGACCTTGCAAGCGGTCTACTATCTAGCCTTCAACAGTTTGGAAATAACTAATGTGCATAGACCACTATAATTAAGAACTTGGACTTCAAAGGCCAAATGTCGACCCAGACCCGATTGGGAAAAAAGCCAGAAATTCTTCTTGGGATAGAAACCTCTTGCTTCGCATCAAAGGAAATGGTAAACCTTGCAAGCAGTCTACTTCCTAGCCTATAACATTTTAGAAATAACATATGAGCATAGGTCCCTACACTTGGACCCGGGCTTCAATGGCGGGTCTATTTAATCCAGCAACCATGAAGCAGGTGGTAAACTGGCTCTTGGGACAGAGGATCTGGATGATCTGGGAGGGCCAACGGATAGTCTGCCAGAAGTTTGAGGAGGTCCTTGAGGAGTACTATGTCCCACGTTAGAGTTAACTTTTCTCTTTAAAACCCTTCCCACCATCTTGCCCTTCAGCCAAGCAAACTCTCAGGAGTCTTCAGGGACAAGGTTCCACCAACGTCTAAGCCACAGCCCTAAACACCCATTGCCTCTAAGGTACAGAGTGTAGACACCAGTGTCTAGTGCACAAAGGCTTCTTCTCCTTCACAGCAGGGTCCAGGTACTTTATTGCTATGCCAAGGAAAGTCTTATCTGGAAAGCTTCAGAATGGGCCCTAAAGTCTCTGGAGAAACTGAAGACATTTTGCAAATAGAAAATGGATCTTAAAAATTGTTTGCTTCTCTTAGAACAGACAGAAGATGTTTATCTCCTAAGGACACTCAAGAAAAACTGAGGGTGTTGGGAGTTGGCTGTCTTAGAGCTTTGGTTGCCAGTGTCCAACTTTCCTGAAGGTGACAAACTAACCCTTCATCTCTGAATACCATCCTGTGTCCTGTGTGTACAATTAAAAAATAACATACAGAACCGTTAGAGGGGTGTGATATGGAGAGAAGGTTTAATATTCGGCTGGAGATGGGCTTTACAAACATACAGTAAGTAGCTTTATACTTTGCACCCTTACATGATTTTAGCACCATAATCAACAAAACAAGTTGCAAAATAAAATCCGTAAGACTTGTTTTGCTTAAAAAGCATGTTTTAATGCCAAATCTAGGCAAAAATTGAAAAAAACGGTGGATCTTTTATCAAATTTCTTTAGTTATCTCCTTTAAACTGCATAGAGAAGATTAATTATTGGGGGGGGTGGGACCACCACTAAAAGAGCCAGATTTAGCCCCCCCAAAACAATATACACATGCCTTTGGTAACACCAGCATCAACAAAGTTATTGGTAAATCAGCATGCCTGTCACTTATCTGAATACATAAAGCAGGGGTCAGCAACCTTTTTTCCCACTTAAGGGCCGGATTCAATGTATGCAAATGCATGGAGGGCTGCATTCACCTGCTAATAAATGAAGTTGGGGGTACAGGGGGGGGGATACAGAGGTGGCTGTGGATGGGGGAGGTACAAAGGTGGCTGTGGATAGGGGGTACAAAGGTGGCTGTGGACAGGGGTGGATACAGAGGTAGCTGCGGACAGGGGGGGATACAGAGGTGACTGGAGACAGGGGGGTACAGAGGTAGCCGTGGACAGGGGGGGGGTACAGTGGTGGCTGTGGAGAGTGGGGAATACAGAGGTAGCTGTGGACAGGGGAGTACAGAGGTGGCTGTGGACTAGGGGCTGGTACAGAGTTAGCTGTGGACAGGGGGGTACAGTGGTAGCTGTGGACAGGGGGGGATACAGTGGTAGCTGTGGACAGGGGGGGATACAGTGGTAGCTGTGGACAGGGGGGATACAGTGGTAGCTGTGGACAGGGGGGGGGGGTACAGTGGTAGCTGTGGACAGGCAGGGATACAGTGGTAGCTGTGGACAGGGGGGGATACCGTGGTAGCTGTGGACAGGGGGGGATACAGTGGTAGCTGTGGACAGGGGAGGATACAGTGGTAGCTGTGGACAGGGGGGGATACAGTGGTAGCTGTGGACAGGGGGATACAGTGGTAGCTGTGGACTGGGAGGTGGAACAGAGGTTGTTGTGGACTGGGGGGTGATACAGAGGTGGCTGTGGACTGGGGGGTGGTACAGAGGTGGCTTTGGACTGGGGGGTGGTACAGAGGTGGCTTTGGACTGGGGGGTGGTACAGAGGTGGCTGTGGACTGGGGGTGGTACAGAGGTGGCTGTGGACTGGGGGGTGGTACAGAGGTGGCTGTGGACAGGGGGGCTACAGTGGTGGCCGTGGACTGGGGGGTACAGAGGTAGCTGTGGACAGGGGGGGTATAGTGGTGGCTGTGGACTGGTGGGTACAGTGGTGGCTGTGGACTGGGTCCAGACAATATTAAAGATGGCCCTGAATATTCCTATTATTCACTGTTGATAAAACTGCAGCTATATACCTCATATATAGCTCAGATTACTCGCTCCCTTCTCCTCGTCCGACAATTCAACATGAGAATGACATCAATTAAGAGGGGAGGAGGGGGGAGAAGGGAGGCGGCAAGTAATCTGAGTGGCGCTCTTAATGAGGTACATAGTTGCAGTTTTATCATCTAACATACACTTTTGCAGATAACAGTATTAAACATCCAATCACTTATCCGCGGGTGCCTGTGAAAAAAATCACGAACACTGACGGGCTGGAGATTTAGTGGCGGCGGCCGGGTGCGGCCCGTTGGCCGTGGGTTGCCGACACCTGCCATAAAGGGTCCTGAAGTGGTTAGAGATAATCATGCATCCTGGAAAACACATACAGCCCACTATCCCAGAACTACACCCCTAAGCATTAGTAGTAGTTGTATTAAAAAAAAAAATACAGAAGGTGTGAGGGATCCAAATGTATCACCCCTTACCACATCCACACCAACCACCCCATATTGATTGAGTTTTAAAGTATATGTCCAGACAAAAGTTTAGAAAAAGCTACAATCTCTGTCAACTTATTACTGGTGTTTGGTCTCTGTTACAGATTTTCCTCTTCCCTTCCAGCCTAGTAAGACCAGCAAGTGAGGAAACCAAAGAAGACGCCACTCAAACCGACCCAATGTAGTCACGGTGTATACACTGCTCCAGCCATGCTCTCTGAAGTATTTTGCCCCACCCACCAGGGCTTGCTCACAGAAGTCCTCTGTGAGCAAGCCCCGGTGGGCGGGGCAAAACGTGTCAGAGGGCGTGGGTGAAGTAGTGCTAGCTAAGGCTATACACCGTGACTACATTGGGTCGGTTTGAGTGGTGTGTCTTCTTTGGAATACTTAAACTTCTGGATTGGTGCACTTGCCTGCTCCCATGTTCTGAGTACTGGTGGGGAGATCCCGTAGCCTTCAGCTTGGAATGGTGCTATAGGCCTTTATGATCACCGCAAGTGAGGAAATCATCTTGAATGGAGCCCCACATAGCAGTAGAAATCCAACAGGAGTTCTGACTTTTTCCCTTCTTTTGCAAAACGAAACAAAACCTTTTGGCTGGACACAGACATTAGTCCCTTTAGCTAAGCAATAACCATAAACTAAAGCAAAAGTACGAAAGCATCTGGAAAAATGACATGGAGGTGCTTGCATAGCAACAAAGTTTGTGACAAAAGTTTCAAACAGACATGTAGCCTCCGAAAACAGCAAACATGATGTTAATGGCACCAAAGGTCAATTTGGAGAAGGCTTAAGTATCTTCGACAGGGAGTTGCTCCCCTGTTCCCTGAAGAGCACAGAGTTCAGCCACTGTGTACAATTCCTTTAAGCCCTTGAAACACAAGACCCAATTGGTACTCACCACCAGGGCCGGGACAAGGGGTGGGCAAGAGGTGAAGCTGCCCAGGGCACAGACAAGCAAGGGGGCAAACAATAGACGCAGTGTGGGCCCATTCTACGGCATTTACTAACAGTGAGGGAGGGGGGGTCAATTTTGGGTCCTATACCCTGTCCCAGGTACTGCCCACCAACAGCAATTTCTAAAGACTAAAGTAGGACACACTTGAGTCCTAAATGAAGGAGAACCTTTTCTAACTTCATTAAACTAGGTTATAGTCAGGGGGGGTTATTTTGTGTCTAAATTAAAAAGCTGCTTTTAAAGATACGGTAAAGCAATTTAGCTGTGGACTATTTCTCAACAAAGTAAAGTTCCTTGGTCTTTTCATCTCAAAACTTTGACAGTATAAGTTCTAGGTGATGCCTGGTACGAGGGGAGCAAGTTTAAATGTACAAGGAAGGGTTCCAGACCTTTAAGTTTTCTGAGATTTACATTCCATTTTCGACTTCCTGGTGGATATCCATGGATAGCAGTATTCATAGATTGTGGAATTAGGTGGACGTGAATTGGAGGAATGTATACCTCCGTTTTGGAAACTCCATTATGTAGCTTCTGTAGACTGAGTCATAAGTTTTCTTAAAAAAGTTGACCCAACAGCAGTACCCAACACCAACAAATTTTTAGGATACACTTAAGGCTTACATGACATAGTCTTTACTAACTTCCGTACACTTGATTCTAGTTATTGTGTCTGAACTGAAAAATCAGGGTATGAAGACAAAATTAAGCACTAAGACTCTCTCTCGAAGAAGTAAAAATTGTCTTGTAGCTTAAAAATTGGATAGTAAAGGTTCCAAGTGTTTCTTGGATGGAGAAGAGCAAGTTCAAAATATCGAGAGAGGTTCCACCCCACTGAGTTTGAGGGATGGAACCCCTCTTTGACTTTGCCGACATTTATAGTCCATTTTCGACTTCCCGATGGATATCTATGGCTAGCAGTATTCAAATGTTTTTTTTGTGGAATTGGGTGGATGTGAATCGGCGTAATGTATACCTCAGTATTGGAATTTTCATAATGCAATTTCTGTAGATTGTGAGTCCGCACAGCGTGTACATTTTCCTAAAAGTGTTGTCCCAATGGTGGTACACAACACCAACAAATTTTGGAGGATAAAGGAGGGTAAACTCGAGGCTTACATTACATAGGACCGGATTCACATACATTGGCGCATATTTATGCGGGCGTAGCGTATCTAATATACGATACGCCGACGCAGCGCACAGAGGCAAGCACTGGACTCACAAAGCACTTGCCTCCAAATCTATGCTGGGTTTCTTAGTCATAACTCGTCGTAAGTGGAAGTGGGCGTGAGCCATGCAAATGAGGCGTGACCCCAT